>NW_027552995.1:0-197372 GCF_045843805.1 Urocitellus parryii
CCTATTCCCAGGCAAATCCTTGGAGAAAGGATTCTTGAGGAGGACATGAGTGCATTATCTGATTAAGTTGAGTTCCTTTCCTTGGTATCGAATTGCTTTGGCCTTATACCAAAGAGCTCAGCCTTTTCCTACAGAGGTTGAAATTTGTCTGTTTGACTCATGAATGATTTAAGCCTTTTTTTATTTCCTCTGAAACTTCTCTGGTAAGCTTGCCTCCATTTATAAACACATCAAAGCCTAGTAGGAAAAATAATAGAAGAGAAAATCACCTTTAGTTTAAGCTTTGAATAAGACTGAATTGGTTAGTCATCTGAGATTAGTGTGGCTTGTGAGAGAGTGTACACCAAGCCATGGCTGTCACCCTTTGTCTATTCTAATTCCTCTTTGAAACTTAAATTATTGACATTAGGTCATATCTGTAAGGGACTCTGGTGAACTCTAAGATTGAACTAGCTACTGCCCAATTTGAGTTTTGTGCATTCTAATAGAGACAAAGAAATCAACTTATAATCAAGCATTATAAGAATAGGCCAGAACTAATTTCTTGATAATGAAAATATCCAAAGTTTACATGATGCTATACAATAATTTTACAGCGTAATGAACAAAGGGCCAGCACGAAGTCTAGCTGCCTCACATGCTCACATCTGCTTGAATTCTAGTGGAAAAAAGTCCTCAGTGGTAACCAAGACTTGCTTCCTAAATATCATCAGCACAACTCGTTGCTAAAACAAAGCTGAACTTATTCCATGCCATGTTGAGGGAAACACCACTTAAGGGAGCAGGAGGCATACCTCGTTATGGTTGGGGGAGGTCTCATGGGGAGTCTGAAGCCTGGTTTACAAAGCAGGGCTTTCAGGGTGGTGCTTGCCCAGTTGAGGATTGGTGGAAGCAGGTGTCCAGAGTCTCCAGGTGTATGCACGTATGTTGATAGTTTCCATTGAAAGGTTGGTGGGTCTTTTCACAAGTTTCCACATTGAATTATCAAGTTCTCTGCCTGGTCAACAACCTCATGAAAGAGATAATGATGCTAATCATGATGATTAAGTGATATTCATGAAGCAGATGTGCATGTAAATTCATTGTCCAAGCTGTGCATATAGGGCAGCATGTATGTGGAGCCATAGGGTTCTTCACTCGAAAATTCTCTGTGTCATGAAGGACAGGAAGCTGGGAAGGAAATAAAATCACAGTAACACAAAGCTATCAATCATCTGAAATTCATTTTCACTTAACTTTAACAATCATTTGCACCCCAGTGTCCCAGTGTCTTCACCTCTGGACTCCCACTTAATTATTCCCTCCCAGCTTAACAATTTTAAAATGATATCAAAGAGCAGAGATTTAAGACTTTGTTTCAAGTTTATTGATTCAAAATATATATCCATATATTTTGTAATATATCCATACTATAGGTCAAGTATTCTGCTATGAAACAGGAACATAGGGATGAAAAGAACAGTGTTTTTATGTATAGAGGTTTTAATTTGCCTAATCCCTATTGTCTGTCAGGACTATGATTTCACATACTGGTTACCTAGATCTTTTTTCCTCCTTTACAATTTTTTTTGCAGAATTTTAGTGTAATGAGGGAAGCAGAAAACAAACAATAAAAATATGCTTAGTGTGCCATAATATGAGAAAATAATAAGCAGAAACACAGCCAGATCATCTGATGAAAGAGGTCTAGGAAAAGAGAAAAGTAAGTGAAAAGCTGGACCCGGGGCTTGAGAAAGGTTAACCAGTCAGAGCTACACGGAGAGGACTTCTCTGTGCCATAGGAACTAAAAACATATAGATTATGAGTTCTTGGACAGTTAAACAATGTGACAGATGGGTTAGTGGTCCCACATCTGCATGTTTATCTTTAAACAGACACCACCATGGTAGTGTTAATTTTAACCCTTGAGCTAAATTAAAAATTTTTGCTGGTGTGTTTTACCTTGGCATGCCATTTCACACTATATTAGTTTGTAGCTATAGGTGGTTTCAGATAAATTAGCAAATAACAGGTTTGGGGGAGCAGGCAATGCCTACCATGGAAACCTGGTCACAAGATGCTCACTGTGTGACCTTCAACAGAAGACTTTAAACTTGGTGCTAAAATTGTATATGTGGGATCCCAAAACAGGGGGTGGGAGTGTGGGAAGAGACATGAAAAGGCTTTTTGACCCAGTGAAACCACATTAGGAAATGGAAGGTATTTCAATGACAATGTTTCCAGCTTTTACTGTGATTCTCAGCCAGCTCTAAAAGCTGATTCTTTAAATTTCAAAAGCAGCTGAGTTCCACATGAGTGATTAAAGAATAAGGATATGCTGGCATTAAAATATTAGTTCAAAATATAAGCTGTGCTAAATTAGCAGTACTATTCCTTTGCTATTAACATTTTAAACTTTATTCAGTTGGACAGGGTAACCTTAAGCCATATGGCAAAAGGCTAGCTCTGGATTTCTTCATTTTGGAAGCCATGACCATGACTTTTATGTCAGAGTTTTATACACAGAAAACTGGTTAAAGACATACAAATAAAGAAATACAGACATATTTTATTAAAAATTGAACACAATATGAATGCCTAAAATATAGCAGATTTAATGGCTAAGGATATTGAAAATATCTGTTCCTTGTATATCTAGGGATTACATTTATTCCCCAAATCATGAAGGACCTAAAAGCTTCTTAGGGAAAAACTACTTCAGAATTACATATCAGAACTCATTATCTAGGGAATGCGGGAATGTTCCTTCTCAGTTTAGATCTTAAAAGAAAATGTGGAGGACAAAGAAGGAGGAAATGCGATCTGGAGGGCATGACAGATGAGTCTATAAAAAAAAATGGATATGCATCCAGGACTGTATTCTTAGAGATGGTTATGAAGTTTGTCCAAGATCTGTACTAGTATCTGAATCAAATACAAAAAGGAAGTATATCATAGAGCAGATTGCAATGACTCCACTGGAGGAAACAAAGATTCAAATTCTTTTAAGACTCACTCACTTGAAGTTGGATAAAGAATATTTTTTAAGAGCAAATAGATATCAATCCCTAATAAGGACAAATGTGGTTAATAGTTGTTGGTCATCCACCACTGGAGGTCAATTCCAGCCAAAAAAGTGGAAGTGATTGCTCAGGGAAAAGTATCAGAGTACAACGAACCAGGTTCACACACTGGTTCCAACGTTTTGGGGCAATTCACTGTTTGAGTTACAAGTCTAAATATTTCACTTCTACATGGTACCTAACTCACTGTTGATATTGACGACAAGTGAAATAAGTACTACTTTTAAAAAAAATTATTAGTTCATTACAGGTATACATACTACTAGGGTTTATTTTGACATAATTATAAAAGCATGAAATATAATTTGCTTCAATTTAGTCCCCAGACGTCCCCTGTTCCTCTTCTCCTTAAACTTACCCCCCCACTATTTCTATTCCTCAACTCTACTGATATATCATCTATTTCTTTATAGTTTTTTTTAATTAATGCACTATGGATATACATAAACAGAGAGACAAACCCACATAGTTACAGTCATTTGATACTTGACAAAGGTGCCAAAAACATATGTTGGAAAAGCAGCCCTTTTAACAGATGGTGCTGAGAAAACTGGATATCCATATGTAGAAGAATGAAATTTGATTTTCTCTCTCTCTCACCCTGACCAAAAGTCAACTTAAAATAAATCAAAGATACAGGATTTAAACAAGGTAGTTACTATTATTATGCTGATTGTACCAAGACATTTGGTTAGTTTTCCAAACTCAAATTGCTTATAAATATTAGAACTCTAGTCAAATTAAGTTATTCTGATACTAGAACATGTACTCCAATGCCATATTCTAGAGAGGGACTGTGTGCATAGGTCTGTAAAACACTAATATTTAAGTATTGGAAATGGAAAGGATAGGTAGTGATCTGTGAGATAACCAATGTTAAGGATAAGACCCCCATGTGCTCAAAATACATAATTTTCTGATATTCCTAATTTAATCAAGGATGTCATGATTTGAAGTGTAATTGACAAGTGACATGTTTCTCATGTTATTTTCTTTAGAGTTTTCTTCTTGCCATGTTTTTGATGGGAATTGAGGATAAAGAGTAAGATTGGATTATTTAGTAAAATTCAGCAGAATCACTATCTTGCTCATTAAAGCAGTTAGGAGCTTCAAAAATAAACAAAAATGACTGCATGGGAATTTTAATATGAAGAGTTAGTCTCAGACACTACTTGTTTTTTATTAATAGGTCATCACACCCCTTAGAGAGGTGGAATATCAAGATATATAAGGTCCAAACCAAAATGATTCTCAGGAATATAATTTATAACTCACTAAAATGAGATACCCAAATTTTGCCATTTAAAGATTATTTTAGTTAAAACTTTATAAAGGTGTTACAGTCATCAGACATACCATGATTTTTCCAATTCTAATATTACCTTTTGATTGTGTCTGCTGTATAAATGTACATTGCATTTGTTTTAGAAATGATCTGAAACCTAATGCCAAATAAACAACCTCCCCAATCTTGTAAAATTCATTTTAAGCTATCATGCCTGTCAAAGTAGTTGGCAGGTGTTATATAAATATTCAGATACCTAGAATCTATGAATATTTATGTGTTAAAGTTGCATTTATTTTTACATACCTTGTAAATAAATAGGCAAAGACCTGTAAAAGAGAACAATTTAATAGTGTCAGGTGGTCTATAAATAAATTCATCTATGTGTGTGATATGGATTTTAAATTAATTCAAAGTAGAATACTGAATGTGTTTTCATCATGAAAAATTGCATAATCAAATAATTTTTAGAAAATCTGAGTCTAATAGTTAACTGGCAATCTGAATGTAAACGGATGTTTTAAAATTGATCTCTTTGAATTATGAAATTATCATTTGCAACTGTGTGAATGATTAGAAAAATAAATGATTTAGTGTTTGTTTCCTTTTTACAAATAAAACTAAAGAGTATTTGGGCAGAATGTGCATATAGCTGAAGGTTGGGAAGGAAGGAATTATCTAGGAGAGTATTTGTGTGCCTAAGAATGTGAATCACTGTCCCTGCACTCACTCTTCCCAAATAAACTGACAAAATGATACATAATCTCACCAGCTCATTTTGGTAGAAGGAGTTGATGATGATGCTCAATTCTCTAATAGGATTGCTGTGTCAAATATTGCTCAAAAGCTAAAATACTTCTTAATTTAAAAAAATTAAATTCATTGTTTATTGTCAGGGATTATGACACTCCTGGTAGAACAGTATTTGAGATCTTTAAGTTTCTGATTTAAAAGAAGAGAAAGAGCCATTGAAACTGATTTCAATAACCTGAGAACTTTTATTTTCCTTATTAGGTAAAAAATATCAAGTAAGAAATCAACTGTGTAACTCCTCAAATCTGACTCAAAGGTGTCCATTTCCAATGAAGACTTTTATTGGTCATAAGAGACTAATTTCTACGCTCAATTTTATTTTGTCTTATTTTAGCCCCATCAGAAATCAAACCAACCACATGGAATGGCTGAGTCTTGGGCAGAAAGTGTAACAGGGAGCAACAGGGTGAATTGGTTTGATAATTGTAACATACATAATGTTTCTAAGGAAGTTCATGTTTTTGTATTTTTTGTGCCTTACAGTAGCTAGTCTATAAACTCTACAAGATTTTCTTAGATGTTACAGAAAGTGCTTCTTCCCTTTGTGTCAATTACAAATTGATTTTCAAGTAATAAACAATATTATATGATTTTATATGAATGTTCATTCAGCATCTTCTAACATTGCAAAAACATTTACAACTCCTGATATTTAAGACAACATCCCCTAATTTTGGTGAAAACTACACTAGAAGTCTCTCTACACATATGAGTGTTCTAAATTGTATGTGATTCTTTTGGATTTTAATATTTATTCTTCTGGGAAAACGACCCACAGACTTTAACACATTGTATGAGGGTAGGTGCACTCAAAATATGAAGAAACTTTAATTAAAATAATGTTCAAATTCTGTAAGCATATTTGAAAAACTAATTTAAAGTCTATGGATATTCTCTTCATAGTCAAGCCAGTCCATTTTTGTGGTCTAGTTTTCTTCACATAGTTTGAAATTGAGTCAAGAGGAATTCATTTCAGATTAATTCAGGAGTTAGGACTTTGCCCTAAAACAAACAGAATGACTCCTTAAAACATTTAACTTAGTGCTTACACAACAATTCATAATAGAAAGCAAGGAAATTATCTTTAGTGACATTGTTGCTTAACTTTTACCATAGAAAACCTTTTTATAAATGATGATGAGTTGTCCTACTTAACTATTTATTGTATTATATAGTTCAGCCACTGCCAACATTGCTTCCAAAGGAAATTGAAGTTTATGAAATAAACTTAAATTGAACTTTCTGAAGAGTCTGTCTGTTCATTGGGAACTGTTTATTTCCCATGACTTAAATGGTGTTCTTATGGACAATAAACCACAGTATGTGAATAGTTTTCCTGAAATGTTTGAGAGGGTCATTGAAACTGCACAAAAGATAAATGCATTAACTTAAGAAAATGCTTAGTTTGGTCCTTGAAAAATCTGCGACTTTTAAAAGTACACATTTCAATTTTAAGAGGTTAGACTCATAGAAGCTGTCCTTTCCTAGGTCCTAACAGGATGCTTTATTACATGTAGTATTTACTTTCATTTTTAGAGCAGAAAAGTCAGGACAAGTTTTTAAGGATGTGTGTGTCATAACATCATGTCCTATTCATTCCACTTTATAAGATCACAACAACATATTTACTCTTTCCCCCAAATGCTGCATGTTTATAATAA
Organism: Urocitellus parryii; assembly: GCF_045843805.1. NCBI lineage: Eukaryota > Metazoa > Chordata > Mammalia > Rodentia > Sciuridae > Urocitellus > Urocitellus parryii. Next base: position 6,823 of record NW_027552995.1, read on the forward strand.
ATACAACATTGTATTCATTGACTATTATGTAGTAATTATGGATAATATTCCAAAATATATTTTGAATGTTGAAAAATATTTTTTTTCATATGTAGATCATTTTAAATTTATTCTGTTGGTCTGCAATAAGAACAGAATAGTATTGTAATATTTTGAATGTATTCTTAGGAATTCTTGTAGTATATGAAATGCTAAAATGTTTTATATAGAATTTAAACTGTTTGATATAAACAACAAAATTGTAAGTTATATATTGCTTGATGATAGAGATATGCTCTCAGAACTCCTTCCTTAGGTGATTTCATTATCACAGAGTATATTACACACAGTTGCAGCATATGTCAAACACTCAACATGGCTTCTTGATGCAATCGGGAGATGCAATAAAGGAGATGTATGAGACTGTTGCTGACATAACATGTATGTTGATTTATAGTAAACTCTTTTATAATTAGAAGATGTTCACTCTAAAATAATGATAAAATGTAGTAAATTTACAAATGAGTTATATTTTTATTATCATTATCAATCATTATGCATTCTATATAATTGTATATGTTATACTTTTATGGGACAGACAGTGCAATAGGTTTTTTAGATCAGCATCATCACAAGTGTGTTAGTAATGCATTGAACTACAACATTATAACAGCTTTTGTATTACTAGATGACAGAAATTTTTTCAGAAACATTAGATATTATGGGAACACTATTAAATATGCGGTTCTTCATTCACCAAAAATATTGTATGATATATGAGAATATATATAACATAGTGTAAATTTTGTAAAACCTACAGAATATTATTTGGTATTTTACACACACACACACACACAGAGACACATTCACTGTTATCTAACTTTCTAATAAGGTATTATTTTTCACAGAGCACTTCTCAGCATTTACTAGAATCAGGTATCTTTTGGATCATATTTATTAAATCTGTTGCACCCAAACTTGAGTTGAAAACAAACAAACAAACAAAATCCAAATTGAAAAACAGAGGCTTATTCAACTCACTTTTCTTATTGTCATTATATTCAAGAAGTGATATAGAATCATGAATATGGACATGAAATATTGGTGGAGCCCAGAGTCTCCTCATAATATTTCCTGCTGAGAGATAAAGTTATAAAACAATTAGGAAGATCAAGGCTTTATTTAATTTAGAGAGGTTCTGAAAAGACACTTTAGATTTAAATTGTCCCATAAGACAATCATTAACAGTGATAAAATAACCAGGTAAGAAGGGATATCTTGTGTTATTGAAACTACCAGTGGTCAACATTATGAATTGTGACTAAACTACTCAAGAATATCATTTTAGAGACCAAGATGCAAAAGTTTATCTTAGTGTTCAATTGAACTTGATAGAGTATTGGAGAAACTGGTCAATGATAAAAAGATAAGAAATAAATATGTGCTGAGACAGTAGCTCAGTGGTAGGGTACATTCTTGCATACAGGAGGCCCAGAGTTTCATCCTAAACACTGCAATAAATAAACAAGAAAAAAGAAGCAGATATGATTCTTTATAAAGCTACTTTATTTTCACTTTTAGAAACTTAGTATGATAGTTTCCAATTAAGTGTATGTTATCAATCTCTTTGAGACTTAATTAGACATTATTTTGGGTCAAAATCCAATTATTAAACATTGAGCAATAAATGTGGTATAACAAAGTATATATCAAGAGTGTTAGTCTTTAAATAGATAAGACTACATCTGAAATTTTAATATACAATATTTATTCTCACTTTCAGAGGTTGATAAGAGATATATAAAATTGGTCACAGATACAAAATTTTATACATATCATTTTGTTGAGAATATTGATGGTACTTTGAAAAAATCTTATTTATTTAATATATCAAAATAATCTTGGTTACTGACACTTCAACATCTAAAAAATAAGATCTGAGATTTCCTGTTAATCTTAATTTCACTAAGTACATATACTAAGCTGTTATTAATTTTTACCAGGTTGTATTGTCATTTGAGATAGGATATGTAATTCAGATTGAGCACAACAGTGATGATCACAAAAGTCTTTGAAATATAAATGCTAAAACTGACAATTTGAGGTAATAGCTTGTCTTTGTACATTCAACATCCTTAAACAAAATTCAGGCAATGAAAATACATCAGCATATTCTTTAAGAACATAAATGTGCCAATTCAAATGGGATAAGATGAATAAAGATGACTTATGAGTCAAATCAATGCAAAAAAGTAGACTTTTTTAAAAGACAGTAAAAACCATTACTAAATTCATACTATATACTGTAAAAATAATTGAAACTACTCTCCATGTCAAATCTCTGTTTTTAAGCTTTGATCAGTTTTAAATTTGATAAAGTAAAAAATATCTAGTGAAAACAAAATAGTTATTAAAGAGTAAGCATTAACTACTCTTTCAAGTATCTGTATTTACATTTGATAAGCTGTCATTGGTATACTTTGATCTTTTAAAAATTTCAGCTTTTATAGCATATTTAGTATTGAAATGTTTGTTAGAAGTTTAAAAAGTTCATGTAAGTTTGAAATACCTAGAGATTCTTTAAGAATCTATTACATTTTGTACTTTGAGAAAGGTGTAATGTAAATAAAAATAAGTTTAAAAATATAGTTTGTTTAAATTCCATTAATTTAGGGTTTCTCAAAGATAGGTGACATCTTTCTCTTGCTTTTTTTGTGGAAATGCTTTCCTAGGGTAAAGTGAAGTGTTAAAACAAAATGGACTTATTTAAAATAAAAGCCTAAGTTTTCAATAAATAAATATTGCCATAGTAAAGTATATATAAATTGCAAAAATACCAAAGAAAAATTGGGGGAAGCCCAGGAAATATAGTCACTGATGAAATTGAAATAAAAGAAATTGGGTTGCCCTGAGAGTTAACTCATAAAATAATTCTGTGATAAAAATCATGTAAAGTTTGGTTGAAAGGGAAGGGGGAATTGAGTTAGAACTCAGAGAAAATTGATATTATACAAATAACACATTGGTCACAAATGTACATTTATCAGCACCACAAAATACAAAAGCATGATTCAGAGAGAACATTTTGACAGTGATTATTTGACTTGGATGTAAATTGTAAGAAATAGAAATTCACTTAAATAGGAATCAATTTTGTTTAAAGAGGAAACTATAAGGGCAAGTCTTTGTTATATTGCTTTTCTTTGTAGACTGTATTGACTTCTCCCTATACTAGCCAACACAATATTTTTTCTATATCCTTTCTGTAAACTGTGTTAGTATTCTGATAATTATAATTTCAACATTTCAATGTTATTCCATTGTTCCTATTCCCATCCAAAATTATGAGAAATAAAACTGAGCAATTCATCATTTTGAACCAGGACACACAGTGGTCACAAGTGCTATTCAGCTGGGGATTCCATTTTTTAGAGTCAGATGTTTACTGTTGATCCAAATTTAAAACACTTGACAGCAAGAGAAACAAAATATATATTACAAAGAATTGATAAGTCATGGCAGACAAAGATCATCATTCCAGTTCAGTCTGAGCCAAGATCAAGTCTGTCTGATCTGAAAGACAATAATAGCCCATGTATATTGGAAATCTGTCTCATAATCTTCTTTTATTTCCTGGCATTAAGACTTTGCATCTTAAAACCTATTTTCCAGCCAGGCAGGAGGCAGGATGCAGGAGGATTGCAGGTTCAAAGCTAGCCTCAGCAACTTAGTGAGGCTCTAAGCAACTTGGTGAGACCCTATCTTAAAATAATATATATATATATATATATATATATATATATATATATATATATATATATATTATTTTAAGATAGGGCTGGGGATGTGTCTCAGTGGTAAAGTGTTCCACTATGTACCCCAAAACAAAATAACAGCAAAAATTAAAACCTGGTTATTCCATGCAGGTTTTATTATTTCCCTACCAACCTCTGATTATGTGTGTTTCCACGTAGCTTATCTTCTGGTAAAACATTAGCTAAACAGAGAACATGCTTGTCTAGTTAACTAGGCAGTTGCATCATTATATAAATAAACAGACATAATACTCAAGAAGCTGCTTCTATGTTTGTTGTTTTGAATCAAAGATACCATGATCTGTTAACTTTGAGAAACTGGTAAATTCAAGTCTCTGAGCCTGAAAAATTGAATGTGAGATACAGCAATGAGACAGACCCATGTAGATAATTGTCAGCTGAAGAGGCCTCTTCAGAGTCAGTGAGAAAGCTGACCTTCCCTAGTTGACAAACTTTCTCTCACAGGTCTACTGTGATCACTTTTCCTACACACATTCACCCATATAAATGCATACAAAAATTCTCACTGTAAGAAGTTGATCTTTAGTTGTGGGAAATAAATTTCAAAGAGCTTTAATTTGGGGAAAATTTTCATAAATACTCATTTTTATAGCCATGAATGAATACATTCAGTTCTTTATAGATCGTACACTATCACTTTTATGAAAAACTTCAATTGACGTGACAACATCTTTTATTTTATGATTCTTTGCTGTCATCTGGGTGACTCTCCTATTGCTTATTGCACTAATTATTTCTGACAATATAATATTTATTATAATATTTTCAATACTTCTCTATCCTAAAACTTTTAATTTACATCTTTTGTACAATGATATTAGAAGAAAGGGAGTTTGGACAGTTAATATTAGTTTGAATCATAAGAAATTGCCAGATTTTACTTTTGATGACTCAAAAATGGCAATTTCAGGCTGGGGATATAGCTCAGTTGGTAGAGTGCTTGCCTCACATGCACAAGGCCCTGGTTTTGATCCCCAGTACCACGCTCACACACAAAAAAAGAGGCAATTTCATGTAGTTCAAATTAATAATGTTCAATACATTATATTTAAAAAGATGAGATTTTGTTTCAAGTTCTCCCCCTAGATTACATTGTGCCTTTTTATGCAGAGAGATATTATTAATTCTTTGCTTTGCTTCTCACTATTTTATTTGAAAGGCTATCTCATAATTTCAACCATATAACACATGGTTGGTAGATATTAAACTGAGGCAGATTAAGTGTCAAGTCCTGAATTTACAACCTAATGTCTGCATAATCCTAGAGAATTTGTCCCAAGTTTGTTACCACAAAATCAGAAGAGTAACAATATAAATTTTATAGAGTTAGTATAAGGATCAAATAACATAACTTACATTATCATTAAACAACAAACTTAGTAATATTAACACTTTAATAAATATTAGCTGTTCTTAGCTACTATTTCTAATAAGTATATATTATCATTTCCATCATTAATTGGTCATTATTTCAAGTACAATAACTTATCTTCCAAAATAAAAAAGTAATAATTCTGCTAGGCAGAAAGGTTCAGCTATGTTGTGCATACTTAACCTCAGGATTATCCAATCTCACCTAACTCATATCATCTATAGAGGCTTCCAATGATAATTAACTGCATAAGTGTGCTCAGAATTAAGCAACCTGCTCAAGTTAATATAACACATAGTTATTGAGACCTGCATCTTGTAAATTACTGTTCTAAGTTGCTGAACCATGAAACTGGTGTTCTAGGGAGAAGTAATAACATAAAGATAAAGAATAAGTTTTCCTGGGGAATGGGAGTGTTCAAATTGTAATGAGAATTCAGTTTTTACTGCAACCAAGAATCTGTATAGATTTATAACAACAGTAACAAAAAAAGACAGGGAAGGAATTTGAGAACCATGTCTAAGAACCAGAGATGTTCATCCTTCAGTTACCTTGGTCAGCTCACTGCATAATTAATGTAAAACAAGAACTTCCTTGTTGAACCTAGTCAGTCCTTAGTATCATGTGAAATAACATAGTGTTACTTTAATCCATTAAATTTAGTATACTTTATCATTAAGTAGCAACTGACAACTAGAATACCAAACAATTCTTCATATATATCCAATAGATAATAAGCATAATCAATAATCAATAGCATAGTAAAGATATTTGTTTTTGTGTTAGACCTAAATATACTTCCAGAATATTTTGTTTCAATAAATACAAAAATTTTGTCAGGAAAAAAATCTTTCTTCAAAAATTTACTTCATCTGATAATCGTGAAGTTCACATTTCCAAGAAGCTGTTTCAGTTTCCTATTGACCAAAAATCATTTGTGGTCCAGGTGTCTGTCACAGGTTCTTATAACCTAGGCATGTATCAGAAATGGAAAGTTGAGCTCAATGGTTTGCTGCTCAGGAGTGTGAGCCTCAGCTTAGCTGTTATTCACAGCAGCACCACTTCTAAATCTAAGGAGTCTTCCCTCCGCTTGCCTTTGGCTTTTGCCTTCCCTCAGGACCTCTTGATGACACAGCCAGCGGGTATCTCCGATGATCTTTCCCCCAAAAGAGATCCATGAATATCAGGGGAGGCTAACGGCCTAGAAATAGGAAGAATATTATTAGTATTAAATGGAGCTTTAAGGATCTTAAAAGTATTGAAGTCAGTGAAGAGCCTGCAGGGATTTTTTAATAATAAGAGCACTTTCAAGCTGGGAAAATTTTCTGTTTTTTAAGGTAATAATGATCCACTTTCTCTCCCCCTCCCCGTGTGTGTGTGTGCGCGCGCGCGCGTGCTTATACGTCAACACACATGCACACACATGCTCACATTTCTCATAATTTATCATTTAATATTTATTTTATATATTGCTAAACAAACAAAAAAAGTGGAAATGTTTGTGCTGATAGTTCATAAGAAATACTTTTGCTGGGTGCGATGGCTGCACACCCGCACTCCCAGTGCTTCAGGAGGCTGAGGCAGGAGGATCACAAGTTCAAAGCCAGCCTCAGCAAAATCGAGGCACTAAGCAATTCAGTGAGACCCTGTCTCTAAATAAAATACAAAACAGGGATGGGGGTGTGGCTCAGTGGTGGAGTGCCCCTGAGTTCAACTCCCACTAGCCCAACAAAAAAAAAAAAAAGAAAGAAAGAAAGAAAGAAAGAAAGAAATACTTTTTAAAAAAATTTTAACTACATGCAGGTTCCTATTAGTGGAAAATAACTGACAATCATTTGTGGTATTTCATTTCTTCATTTAAAAGGCCATAAGGCAATAGCAAAATTTGAACCAGATCACAGATCAAAGACTTTAACAAATGTTTTCCATTTAAACATCAATCCTACCTGAATGAACTTTGGAGGAATATTTTTTTCCCATGAATTTTTGAGAATAAATCTTATTGAAAGTAGGTCTGTTTCTCTATCTTGGTTTTTATATTTCATGCTGAATTATCTGGAATGTCAGCTAGTGTTGACCTTATATTGTGAAAATTAAATAACATGCTGAACTTTTTCTTTCTTTCAAACTAAACATACAATGTTTAATAGGTAATCATGAGAAGAAACCTTCTGATTGATATGCCAAATAAGTATAGCAAGAGTTTCTTTTGGCAAAGATAATAAAGTACAAACATAGATCCTTTTAAAAATCACCTAATCCTAGGCTCTTCATACTTACAAGTATGCATGAGTGTGCTCTCTCTCTCTCTTTCTCTCTCTCTCTCTCTCTCTCTCTCTCTCTCTCTCTCTCTCCCATAAAGGTCTAATTTTGACAAGCAGTTTATATTGTTTTCACACCAACTGTTATATTAAAACCGGGTTTCATAGTAAATTAACAAGGTTGTCATTTCTTGCATTAACAATGTTCTACATTTTTGGCAAGTTAACTTTCCCCATCACGCTTTGGTTTTCTCATGATAGGAGGAGGAAAAGAAAATCGACTTCTCACAGAACACTGGCATTCTTATTTTCCGTCTTACTCTCCTTCTATCACTAACAAATAATTTGAAGAACTCATTCATAATAAGAATACTGAGTAGAAAATTTTTTAAAAAGACTTAATTATAAATACTTGGGATGAGATACCTCCATTTAGTTTTCCTTTCACTGTCTGTACTCTCAGATGAACTAATACCTCCCATTACTTGCACTACTCATATAAATGTAGAAATTGATATGTATATATGGACAAATGTAATGTATAAATAATATGTGTGGAAAGAAACATATTTTTATCCCCCAAAAAACTGTTTCCTTAGAATTTCACATGCAACTCAAGAATAAAAGGTGAGATCCTGTTGTCCGTAAACAAATACATTGAGCAAATCAATAATCATTTTGACAATAAATTCACTTGGACCTTTCTCAGTTCAAATCTTTCTACATGAGATCTCTCCGCTTTCTCCCCACCAGGGGCAGTGACAAATATTGACTATTTGTGTGGTATGATCACAGATATAGTTTGTCTCTGTGCCTGACTGGAGTATGAATATTGGCCTTCCTCCCTTAATCTTCATTTCAAGAAAATAATACTCAACTCTTTTTGCACCACTAGGTGGTTAATTGAGCCCATTGGTGTGCTAGATAGGCCAATCTTGTCTCTTGACTTTGAACTGTATTACTATTCAAAGCACTTTTCTTTCAACCCTTGAAGCATCAAATACTTCTGTAGGTTTTGCAGGTAGCAAACTTCAGCTGAAAATCAAGACTAACCTCTGTATTCAGAAGTTGTCCTTTACTTTCTTGGCAGCCTTCTTCACTGCAATTGCCTAGGGAGAACACAGGAAAAGCATACTACCTTTATTCTTTCTTTGTCACAGCTCTTCAAATTCTCCTTCTATTCCTCCAAGCACTTGTTTCTGCTTTTGAATCTAGTCTCCCAACAGGAAGTTGAGAGGAATGGGGAGAGAGGATTTAGAACAAACCTTTTGCACATACAGTATTCTCAATTCTTTTGTCCCCTACTTTGCTAGATCTCTAGTGAATCTTGCAATTCATTGCCTCCTGTATTTATCCTTGCCTGTTTGTACACTCAGTGTATGTGTGTGTAAGGAAGGGGAGGGTGGACCCCAGGGGATTATGAAGTACAAGTCTTTGTCCTTCTCATCCTATATCTCAAGTTACTGCTGCAAGAAAATATTTTGTATCTTACTTCTTTGCAAAAATATTCTACTGTGGTAATAAATATGCTCTGGTAGCACACCTGAAAGCAAAACATGTCATCAATATTTCAATTCTAGCCCACCTATAATTACTAGAGCAAGGTGCACTATGTTCAGTATTTTTTAGATGATTATTTATGGTACTATTAAAAAAAAAAAACGGTTTCCACAGTAACCTTGTCTGCAGATAGTTTCAGAATAGCCTTTACAGCTTCCAAATCATGAGTGCATTTCATCCACTTGGAAAAAAGGAAGCAAAACAAGTTTCATAGTTAATTTGTTTAATATCACGAGGGAGTGATTCTCTCTAAGGTACCTTTCACATACCCAAAATATCATGAACAATAATGTTTTCCATTTGTAGAGGAGAGAGAGGAAGGAAGGGGGGAATGAGAAAGAGAGAGAGACAAAGAGAAAGAGAGTGAGATTGTTTTTTTCACTCTTCCAAAAGATGACAACTGCTTTCTGATGAGAAATTAAACTTTGTCTCTTTCCTTAAAAATCATGTTATAGTTACCTGAAGTTCATTTCATAGAAGATTGTCATGCCTCAACTAAGTGTTCCCAGAGTGATTATTTGGTATGTATAGGAGATTCGCACAGTATTTTCCTTTGTTTAATGAACATTTATTAAGCACCTTCTAATACAAAACACTGTGGGGAGTGTGGAAGTAAATGATGACAGTGACAATGTAACAAAATGTCTGGGAGAGGAGTATACCTTACTGACAGGGTAAGATGACATGATGTTTGCTGGCAAGGCAGAGGCAGATGTGAACACAGGAGAGACACCATACTGAGTGTGTGTGGGGAAGCTTCTAGGAAGGGCAATGCAACAGCTGAGTGCTTAAGGATAAGTAAGAAGAATTCATTGATTAGAAATGGACTAGAAAAATTCAAGTTGAAGGAATAGAGATGTGATACATATGATAGGATGTTAAGATATGGTAGATGAGATAAACTGAAAGTAAAAATAAGTGTAGAATTGAATAGTATTAATCTAGTATGTCATTTCAATAAATATGAAGGTGAGGCAGAAACTTGATGGAAGTCAAGTTTTAAGGAGATACAGATAAGAACGTATTAATGTATGATAATTACACAAATACCATTGTAGGTTTTTTGAATTACTGCTGCTAATACAGATCTAGTGACATAGTTTAAGCAAATGCCAAGGGGAATTCTAGGTTCTATAAACACTTTTTATGAGGCTATGTTTAGACTGGCACAAGAATATTGATGGCAGTAGTTAAATCCTTTAGCTATAATATAATAAAAAGGTAGGAAACAGTGCTCAATCTCCCAAGGCACTTGCAGTGTTCTGAGGTGATCTCATAATGTCCTTTTCCTCCACTAATGTATGCCAAATTCTTTTAAGAAGAGATATCCGTTCTATCTCTAAGAAATGTCAAGAGGCAATAACAAAAAATATTTGAATTTATTCTAAAACAGTTATGCAAGCGTGTGTTCTCTGTTATAATTTCATTAAGAACATAAAAATACAATATTCAAAATACAACATGTATAAATAAGAATTTATAAACAGCTCCAGCCATCCTGTGGCCTGAGGGACATCTGTCCTCATCAATAGGAGTCACTGTAATACGGTGGTGGCTCAAACTGCCACCTATTTTCCCCACCGGCATGACTAGTGCTGTGAAAACCTTTTAAATAATGAATACCTAGATTCGAATTTTATTGAATGAAGTTTGAAATTTTCCTTGTGACTTTAAATATTCATTATTTTTACTTGTGAAAGGAAATAATTGAAATAAATAATATAAATTACATGGAGGAAATTGAGAGAACTAAATTTCTTAAAATTCTCAGTAATTCAAGTGTCTTTCTAGTACTTTCTGTTTCATGAGGAAATTCCCATTATGTGCCCTAATTCATTCCTTCTGAAAAGAACATTCTGGCTATTCTGTTACCTCCATGACAACTGTGCTTTTTACTTCTTTACTTAAGATATCAAGACCCGTCAGTGGCTTCTCCTTTCCTCTGACTTTTTAATTAGTTTATCGAATCTTTGAACTATCTCCCTAGAGCTCAGAAATTTCTGCTTCTCCAATTTAACCTTTCCTTGTCAATTACTTTCTCTAGCCTTTATTAGAGTGCCAGTCTTCTGGGTACCCCAAGAAATCTAGTGAGTCTCATTACTAGAAACAACAACTATTTACACAAAATTTCTCTCTCAGTACCTGCATTTGAAATATTTTATTATTTAGTTCATATAATAATGAAATAAGAGAAAAAATCCACTTAAGATTCTTGACACTAAATTATCTCTTTGAAAACTCCCAGTGTCAAAATATTCCTGTTATGAAAATCAGTAGTTTATACACACTAACACATTTCATATCAATGTAAGATATTTTGCTGTTTTACATAAAAATGATCTTTTTTTCCTTTTATTTATTTTTTAGTTTTCGGCAGACACAACATCTTTGTTTGGATGTGGTGCTGAGGATTGAACCCGGGCTGCACCCATGCCAGGCAAGCATGCTACCGCTTGAGCCACATCCCTAGCCCCCCAAAAAATGATCTTTAAAATAATGTATTAATAGTAAATGGAATCCAAAATTTTATTTTGTTTAAATTAATAAGAAAACTAAAATTCAAAAAGATCAAATGACTTATCTTGCAAATAAAATATATGGACAAACAAAGATTCAAATAAATCAGCTCCAAAGCTTGAACTCACACCATTTTGCTGTATTTTATAACCGCATTACCACTGAAGGAATTTTGTAGAAAAATTTTGTATAGGTTTCTTTTTCTCCTTCTGAGATTTTACTTTAATGAATGCCAACTTTTACTATAAGAATTCACACAAACAGCATTTTTCATGGAAGATTCATGCCTTAGGCACTAAAATGATCTGAAGCCACATTATTCTCCTTCAGGGTTTGGTTCAAGAACCATTCCCATGAATTATATTCATATATATATATATATATATATATATATATATATAATTATTATACATAATAATTATATATATTATAATCTTCAGCTTCCTCTACACAGTGTCCCATAATCTGGCCTGAGTCCTTGTCCAGTATTCATGAGGAGTCCCCCTCAGGAACTCAGAGTAACATAAAACAGAAGGTGACCTCTGCAAGCTATTCATAACCATCACCTGCAGGAAGCTACCTGTGAAATGTTTGTGGACCAGATCAGCTTTGAAGCCATTGAGTGGGAAGAGCTGGTATCTGAGAACTCACAGCGGCACTCCTACTGGGGAGATGGCCCTATACACGTGAACTCCCACCCAGCTCTGCCAAAGGTCCCACACAAAACCATCTTAGAGGGATGACTCCTTAAGAGCCAAACAGCCTGCCTACACTCAGTTACATACCCTGTTCTCTGTGAAAAAGCACCACCAGGAGAAGACTCCTCCCACACTGAAACCTTATACCTACCAATCCCCTTGGATCTGTACCACTATAAATAAAACAAGCGAAGTGTCCTTTCTTTGTTAGAAGCTGCACCCCTCTGGTCATCTTGGCCTGTCACTGCCCCTGCTCTGAAACTATATTTCTGTGTGCTGTGGTTAGTTCACATTAATATTTTCTTAGCTTTTATTTCTCAGCCAACCCATCCCTCTGGAGGGGAACCCCTTCTCTGGCCCATGTGGGACATCTGCAAGAGTCAACCATCTCCTATCTCTTCCAATTGTTTTTTTATTTAAAAACATGGAATACTGCCAGCAATATTTAAACCAGGTCAGCTCAACAGAGTGGGTTTTAGTGCACTGGTCAAATAACTAGGTTAGAAAAATCAGATCATCTGGACAAAAAATATTTGGGTTCTGAATTTGGAGCAAGCCAGATCATGTAGATGTTTCAGATCTTTCTCTCATTTACTCTATCTCAGCCAAACCCAGCTTCTTGGTATTTGGTAAACATGTCAGGCCCAAAGGCTCCTCCAACCCTCTGCACTTATAAGTACCTCTGTCAGTTAGGCATTTCATATATATATATATATATATATATATATATATATATATATATATATATATACACACACACACACACACAAAATTCACTTTTTCAAAGAGGTGTTTTTCCATTATCCTATTTAATTATCACTTCCAATAAAATTTCATGCTGCTTCCATGTTGTTTCTCTCATAGAACTAGCAATCATATTCTCTTTTTCCTTATAATCTAAACTTCATAAAAAAGAACAATACATCTTTTGTGGCTTGTCTCCATCCATCCTTCTCCTTAGTAAATAAATCTATTAAAATCTCCTCAATGTCCAACCTATTTCTACCAAACTCCTGGACTTTAACTCTGGTATCTTGGAGGTCTTTTAGTCAATAAGTAATTATAACTATTAGCATTGCTCAAATGCTGAATCAAGTGTTTCTGGCAAATACATCAATATGGAGAAAAAGCAAACACGATTAAAAAATATGTTTTTCTCCAGATTTAGCTCTTTCAAAATCCAATGTCTCATATATTCTTCATATTTTTTGCTGATCTAAATTAACATCTTTGTGCAATTCTTAGTGTATAAATCTTTGGCTTCATTTTGAAAGGCAGTACCCTGCCTCTGAAATGCTTTGTCTCAAAACTGTTTTTTCACAAAAGAAGAAGGAATTTGAATCAGTAAGCAAAACAAGACAGGGAGAACAAATATCCATCTACAACAATCCACATGGAAGAATGTACAGATTTAATAAATATGACATACTGTACATCTATTGAATCATTAATCCTTGGACTGTTCACATTTCTTTTTTTTTAATATTTATTTTTTTTAGTTCTCGGCGGACACATCTTTGTTGGCATGTGGTGCTGAGGATCGAACCCGGGCCGCACGCATGCCAGGCGAGCGCGCTACAGCTTGAGCCACATCCCCAGCCCTGTTCACATTTCTAGGTAATAAAAGATGGATCTTTTCTTTCCTTCTCTGAAAGATAGCACCTGAGGATTGTGCTCTAAACCACAGGTATCATGGGAGTCCTACTATACATTCTGTAAGATCAAATTTCTGCTCCTCCACCTCCTCTTTCTCATTGGACACACAGTGGTAGGTAAGCTAACCAAAATTTTAAAAATCATGGATATTACATCTAACATGTTAATAAGTTACCCATTTGAGAGCCAAGGATTCTGTCTTGAGTCTTCTTACATGTGGTTGGAAATGGGCAAATGGAATTGGGATGGGTAATTGCTGGTGACCTTTTAAAAGGCTTTTAGATATATGTTTACATCCAAAATAGAATCTCCTTGCTCAATCCCTTTTAGAGTATATATATATATGATAATTTTGTTGGGTTGGTAAAAATGCAGTTGATATTACAGCTTAAATGTAAGTATTAAAAATTATCTTAGAAGTATTTTGCTTATGTGTTGACAATTTGGATATTGGATTTTGACTGTATACCAGGTCTGCTGTCTTTAGCAAATAATACCTTCACTTAACATGTCCTCAAGCATTCAACTGATAAACTGAAAAAAAGGGAGGAAAGCGACAATAAAATCCTAATATTGAATAAAATATCTGTATAGCTAATAGACTCTCTCACATCAGTAAAGTGCTTAATATACAAAATTGCTAAATATAGTTATTGCTCAGATACTTTTTAGGATTTTTGAAAAAGTACAATAAAATTATGAGGACCACAAGCAATGGTATCAGATAAGTTTTAAGATGTAGCTTGCCTATTACTTGCTCTGCGACTATGAACAGATCATTTAAGTTTTTTAATAGAGTTTTATGAACTGGCTAATGTACATGGTCAACTGTAATACCCACACCAGAGAATATACACAGGAAATAGTTATCATTGTAAGTAAGGAGACAAGCACTAGCTGTTTCTATGGTTCTATTTTGGTTGTTAATATTATTTGTATTCTATTAATTACTTGCATATTATCAATATGCAAGATATTGATGATCTTGTCTGCAGTAGACTGCAGTAGTAGATCTTGTCTGATGAAGCCACAGGTTTTCTAGGAAATAAATCAATGAAACAGTAGCTGATGAGAGAAATTAACGCAATAATTTTATAGAACTTTTTCCAAAAACTGGTTTTGAGACATAGTAGAAAGGATAATGACCGTTGTTGTGGTGGACTTTGTGTTTTTGTTTTTCATTTCTTTAAAAACAGATGAGCTTCAAAGAGGGAAAGCCTTGAGACTGTAGAAAAACCAGTAAACCAATAGAAAAATGGAGAAAAAGTCATTGTTTATGTTGTAAAACGTAAATTTCACACAATTTGAATTATTAACTTAGAGATGAGCAGAGAGCTTTGTTATCATGACAGGAAAGACATGTAGGTGAGAAAAAGTAAAGTTCTTAAGTTTAAAGAGAATTGAAGGATCCATAACCTGATGCCTTCATTTTATATATGAAGTGAAGCAGTGGTTGTTCTCATGATTTCCCAAAGTAGCAATTACTGGACCAAAGTGAGTGTGCATTTCTGTCCTTCTGTGTACATATATACCAAGTGATTTTCATAATAAAATTTCTAATTCATACAATTTAGTACTTTCTCAATATGTACAATTATACAGTCATTCCTTACTTCCACAACCAGGAGCATTCAGCAATCATCCATTTATTCAAAAATAAGTTTTTATATGCCAAGCAATGTTTTAGATAGTGATGAAGAATGTACAGGAATTTTCTGTTCTCACTTGGTGACAATACAGTGGAGCAAAACAGTTGATAAACAGAGTTTATAATAATGAATAAATATTATCTATATAATTATCTATCATCTATCTCCACTCTGTATTTATCTATAGTATTTCTAGACAGAGGGTACAGATGCATATGTGAGCTGGGTGGGGGAGAGAGAGAGAGAGAGAGAGAGAGAGAGAGAGAGAGAGAGAGAGAGAGAGAGAGAGAGAGAGAGAGAGAGATCTCCACATACCATTGGCTGAAACAAAAAATACTCTAGGATGGTTTGAACATATGATACATGTGTTTATACACTCACACAATATACACTCACATACATACTTGGTAACCATAATTTGGAATAAAAAAATGATAAAAGCAGCCAGGTGCAGTGGTGCATGCCTGTGATTAGAACTACTCCAAAGGTTGAGTAGAATAATTACAATTTCAAAACCAGCATTGGCAACTACAGAGATTCTGTCACAAAAGGGGTAGGGATGTAGCTCAGGGACAGAGCATCCCTGGGTTCAAATATAAATGGAAGAAAGGAAGAAAGAATGAAATAAAAGAAGGAAGGAAGGAAGGAATAGAGGGAGAGAGGGAGGAAGGAGGAGGAGGGGAAAGAGAAAGGGAACAATTAAAGAATCTGGGAACTTAAAGAGGATATGCAATAGAGAAACATTTAGGAAGGAAAAATTGTTTCTATTACTTTGTTTAAACATTTAATTTTGTTGTACCTATATCTTTGAACAAGCCATCTTCCCAAGCAGCTGTCTGGGCACTGATTGAGCACAGGGAATGAAATTGGTACCTTAGGGATCTTCATGGTCACTACAACTCTCAGGCAAATAACTGCCTTATCTCAGCATCAAACCTATGTCCTCTACAAATTCATGTTTAGCTCTCTCAAATGAGCCTGGATTATCTGTATCTAAAATTCAGAATTCTTATTCCAGTTAAGTATGGAACTATTAAAAAATAAAACAGAACTTTAAAACAAAATGAAGGGTTTGAAATGTTCTGAAGGAGTTCCATTTGAAAAGTCTATACAGAATTATAAAATTATCTTTACTCATGAATTTTATTGGGGTGGGGGGACAAGGGAGTACTGGGAATTGAACCCAGACATACTTTACAACTGAGCTACAATCCCAACCCTTTTTACTTAGTTTTCTCAGACAGGGTCTCACTAAATTGATAAAGTTTGCCTCCAAATTAAAATCCTCCTGCCTCCACCTCTCATGAAGCTGGAATTATACTTGTGTGCCACCATGAGTAATTTACTCATCTACTTTTGTTCTTGGAGTTCTCAATATCTAAATTACTAAAACTCAAATTCCCTAAAAATAGCTTTCAGGCTTTCACTTGGGATTATAAATTTTACTTTGATTATACCTCTTTTATATTTCCTTTATTTCCTACTTTTATTTTGAACTAGTCTCCATGGATACATGTTCATTGGCAAATATTCTTTAAATATTTAAGAACATCAAATGTTTAAAGAAATACTCTAGGTAATTACAGAATTTTTAAATCTTATTTGTATATGAAGATTTCCCCTTTTTGATTTAGTAAGATCAGAACAAGGTTTTGAATTAATTGCTATTTTAGCATTTATAAATTTAAGATAAATGCCTAAAACTTGAAAGACCCTTATTAATAAGAACACAAATGAACTCCTCAGTCATACTTCAATATTTTTCTGATTATAAAATCTTGGATAAATAAGCCTAACTGAAAGAATTCAAAAGAGCATAATCCTGTATGAAACTTTCTTTCTTTCTTTTTTCTTTCTTTCTTTCTTTCTTTCTTTCTTTCTTTCTTTCTTTCTTTCTTTCTTTCTTTCTTTCTTTTTTCAAGCATCAAAATGTCTGCATAATATGTCAGTGTCAGTTGGGACAGATGGAGACAGGTCAAGCATGGAAAAAAGCAGAGAAATGAGAAGTACAGAAACAACCAAGGGCTCCAGTGGCAGAACGGAGGCTGAGGCATACAACTGACCTTCAAATGTTTAGATACCCCAGAGCAGGATTCCTATAGGAATTTCAGGGCAGACTAAAACCTTCAAAAAAGCCATGACCAAACTTAGATGTGGTTTATGAAAGTTTTAGACTTCAGTTTTAACCAACAAATTGACTTCTTTTTGATCCACTGCTGAGATATGCTGAGAAATATTTTAATTCTATTTTATTTTGAAACTTAATTTGTTTAATAATTGAATAAACTGGGGGGTCGGGCGGCAATAACTAAATACAGTTGAGTACATTCTGGTGAGGTTAAAACTGATTCATTCGTTTATAGATAGCTCAGAAATTTAAAAGTTGATTTCTGCCAACCCCCATAATCCCTTCCATGCCTTAAAATAATAATTACAACAGCAGGAAAAAAGAAAAACTAAACTTATACTCCCCCTGGTGTGAAACCTCATTTACTGCCATGCTCCTTGACACTACAGGTGAAGACAGGAATTACTTATGGACAAATTCTGAAAGAGAATGGTTTCAATTATACTCGTAAAATTCAGTTGTTTTTTTCCCTTATTTTAGAACATCCATTTATTTGATCTGACATATCTCTTTTATCAAAAAAGTACATAAATATTTTTCATCAATTATTTTCTGTTCCAACCTTCAATTATTTTCCTACTCTATGTTTTTTTTTCAAATAATGTTACAAATATCCTTATAATAAGAAAATTCTAGGAGTTTAGCTAGAAATAAAGATATTACCATATCTTCTGATACTGAACTAAATGATTCAGGGAAATGGAGGATGAATTCATGTCTATCTACCTACTTAGCTTGTCCTGGTTTATAATTTTCTTTCCATTTAAACCAATATGTAACTATTTGAGTATATAATGTTATTTGTTTAACTCTGATTTAAAAATGAATCTTTGAGAATAATTTAATTGCCACACCTTCAGTCATAAAATATCTATGTAGTTAAAATGTCAATCAACAGTGACAGTCATTTTCTGTTTACTCATATGTAGAACTCCTTCTGTATTAGTATGTTAAATGAATAATAAGCTAATAAAAATAAAAAGTGTTGAATATGAAATAAAAATCTTCAAAACTGTTGAAATAATTGAATAAGAGTGGTATGAAATTATTTGCTTTAAATATAGAATGAATAAATGAAGATTACTTACAACAAACATATAAAGTGTACTTTATTTTATTTTTTTCTCTTTAAATTGTTAAACTTCAAATATCTAAAGTAGTGAGATTGTTCACTGGTTTCAATTCACAAATGGACAAATGCATGAGGAATCTAATTGCTGAAGTAAAAATAGAACATGAGAAAGCATTTCCCCCTTTAATTGATGGGTACTGTGATTCATTGTCTAAATAGTTTCACATATTCAAACATAAAGATAGATCTTGTCACAAATTGGCACTATTATGACTTTAATTTATAATGAAAGTGGGTCACATTGAGCTCCTGAAGATATTTTAGGTCCATTTGCTGGAAAATGGAGTAATAGATAAAAGATGAAGAGATCTAACTAGCAAACACAATTATGCTTCTGCTATAATTCATCACTCACATTTCTATTTTCAATGAAGTCTGTATTTTAAATCATTCCTACTAGTTTTGCTTTCTCATATTTTGGAAATATTTGTGATTTCTGCCTCTAACCGTCCAATATCTGGATGAAGTAAGACAATCCCAGTTCAAAGACTTGACAGAAAATTTCAGAAATTGAAATAAATTAATAGTAGCTGAATTACCAAAGAATCAGATATGAAAATAACAATTTTTATTTTCATCATAAAGCAGTGTTTCTGATTTATTTTGAATTTTTATATCTGTAACACCTTTAAAATATGTAAAGCATCATCCAAAGTTATTCAGAAATTTTTCCTTAAAATCTCATATATATATAAATTTTTTGATAATAAACAATGAAAATTTTACAGAAATAATTAGGTTCTGAGTACAAGAGTTCACATTGGGTCCTAGTATAGATATTCATAATCCCTCATATTTTTCTTTGGCAACACTGAAACATTCCAAGAACAGTTAATATAAGAGTCTTTATCCTTTCAATATCCTAAAGGAGAATGTTACAGTGTTGTGAATATGTCTTTCACACAATTCTTTTAAGTCAATTGGCATTTTTGACATGTAAACCTTGTTTACTAAAATTTAACATGATAAAAATTAAATCAAGACTTTTTAAAATGGTGCAAAATTTTTGTTATGCAGGAAAAATAATTTTAGAAACAATGTATTAGTATGGTGACCATAGGTAATAATATTGTATACTTGAAATTGCAATAAATATTTCTAGCAAAATTAACAGTAATGGAGGTAATATAATAATGGCTTTAGTGTAGTAACCATTTTTATGATTTACACGTGTTGAAACATCACTTAGTACATCTTAATTTTATGTCAATTGTAACTCAATAAATCAGAAAAAAAATAAATTTTAAAAATTAAAAATGTAAAAAAGGGTGACTTTATCAAAAATTAACTATATGGAATGGACTCCAGTGAAGTATTGCAGAGGTTTAAAGAAAAAAATTTAGAAAACTAATGCATCATAATTTTATAATCAGTAACATTTTTATCATAATCAAAATATTATAAACATTATTTAACACACATTAATAGCAAAATAGGATCATTGATATATGAATATATCATTTATAATTCTTAAGTAGCTTGTTCCATTACTGAATATATTTAAGAGGCTTAAAGTCATATCTACTTTGAAGAATTCATGCACTTCATCCATAGTAATTATACACACAAAAAACCCCCACAAATATGGTATACACACTCACACACTTATGTAATCAATGAAAGTTATATGCATGAATTTGTATCTTAATTTTGACTAATATAAAAATAATTAGTGTATTACATTCAGTATTATACATGCAGCGGTTCATAATTCTGACTTTTTCCTTTTATACCTTTTCCTGCTTTTTAAAAAATCATACCTAGAGCACTTTGATTATAATTTATTTCCTCCTGAATTTTTGAGCAAAATTTTCAATGAGGCATTTTAAAGAGAGAAAATGTTTGTATGCTTGACAGTAATGCTGTCTATCAGCATTTTATTTCATGAAAGTTATTTTATTTCACAAAAGTTACAAATAAGCATGGATTATTTCAAATAAGCATAGATTCTTCAAATCTATATTTTCTAAGAGAAGTGTTATGAATAGATGTGGCCCTCACAAAAAAATTACCTGGTAAAAACCAATAGGTTATGTTGATATAGGAATAAGTTGTCTACATGGTAGTCTTGAGTGCCAACTGGGAAGAGTCATCTTCACAAAAATTGTCCCCATCCAGCTTCCAGAATTGGGTCAGCAACAGGCCATGTGAGAACTCATGCTTTTAACAACATTCTCTTTGCTCCCACTCTCATTAGGAAGTGATATTTGGGAATACAGAGCAGAATATAAGAAATGAAGACCTCAGATATTAGCACTGCCTCCAAAGGGCTCTTTGGTCTCAGAAGAACATTCTGGTATTATAGAGGAAATTGAAAAATGAAATAGAAGGCATATGAAGTACAATGAAAACTTTAAATTAGAAAGAAGAATAGGTTGAAAGTATGTGAAGTATAATGAAAATTGTCACTAGAAATAAAAATGGGTGAATTCATTTATTAAGAATTTATTAATTAAGAACTCATTTATTAAGTATTATTTTAATGAATGCCCTTGGTTTTCAATTATTCTGAGTGGATAAAGATTGAGGAAAATATTTTCAGTGCAAAATGCCATAATTTTTGTCCTGATAAACAAATTGTTTATTTATTTCCTTTAATTTAAAGGAAAGCTACCTAGCACTTAGGGAAACCTATTATAGAATAAACAATAATTTTATTGCTTCATGCGTAGTAATTCATATATTAGTATATATGTTCATTGCAACAATTTCACGAAATGGACAATGTACACATATATTACAGAGAAGGAAAATAAATTATTTACAGGGTAACTAAGTTACCAAGTATCATACAACATATTAGTTTAAAGACAAGAGGTTGTTCTGGCTGTCTTTAGAGATGCTCTTAACACATCACATGCTAAAAAACGGGGAGTTATTACATACCTATGATTGACTTGAGTTGGAATAAATGAATTTCAGATGAACAATTGAGATTATTTTCTTTGTAAAACCCATTATGAGTAATTTCAATGGCAAAAATTTACATTCTTTTGTGACATATATGAAGAATTCTGAATTAAATGTGACTCATCAGCAAGCACTGGATTTTATTCCTTTAAGGTTTTCCAAATTTTGAGTTCCTTCTTTTTTATCACTGAATTGTAGTTACACATATTATTGGGGTTCATTTTGACATAATCATACCAACATGGAATATAATATGCTCAAATTCAATCCACAGCACTTTTCCTTTTCCTCCTGTCCTCCCTCCACCATCCCCTTTCCTCTACTCTACAGGTCTTCCTTTTATTTATTTATAATATGTACAAATTCGGAATTTATAGATATACAAAGAGGTGAAATTTTCTGTGGTGTATTTATCTATGTACATGAAGTAGTTTGTTCAATTTCATTCCATGTAATACCTCCAAACTCCTGTCACTCTTTCCTCCTCCTCAATTTCCTTCCTCTATTCAACTGATCTCTCTTATATTTTCATTAAATTTCTTCCTCAGTTTTTCACATTATTTTGATCTGCCTTTAGCTCATGAGAGAAAACACTCAACTCTCAAAGTTCTGATTCTGGCTTGTTCCACATAGGATGATGTCTTCTGGTTCCATGCTTTTACCAGCAAAGGCCATAATTTCATTCTTAATGGCTGCATAAAACTCAGTTGTGTATATATACTACATTTTCTTTATCTATTAACCTATTAAAAGGTGTCTATGCTGGTTCCATAACTTGTCTATTGTGCATTTCACTACTATAAACTTTGATGTGACTGTATCACTATAGTATACTAATTTTAGTTCTTTTGAATCAATACCTAGTAGTGGGATGACTGTGCAATATGGTGGTTCCATTCCTAGATTTTTGAGGAACCTCCATATTACTCCATATTACTTTCCAGGGTGGTTTTCCTTTTTCCTATTTTGCAGTCTCACCAACAATGTATGAGTGTACTCTTCTCCCACATCATAACCAACATTTCATTCTCTCTCTCTCTCATTTGTTCTTTTTAAATTATGTAGGACAGTAGAATCCATTTTGACATAATTGCAAAAGCATGGGATATATCTTGCTCTAATTCAGAACTCAGTACTTCTTACCCTTTCCTTCCCCTGGTTCCTATTCACTTCCATCGATGGATCTTTCAGCCATTTACTCATAGCTATTTTTCAATTAATTTCTCATGGATGGTGAGATTCAGTGTAGTATATTCATATATGTACATAGGTGAGTTTTATCAGATCCATTCCACTGTCTTTCCTTTTCCCAACTCTCATCTCTTCCCTTCATTGTACTTGTCTGCTCCACTGAACTTCTATAATTTTCTTATGGGCATTTTTGATAATTGCCATTCTGACACAGTAAGATAAAATCTCAATTTACTCTTAATTTGCACTTCACTAATTGAAAAGATGTTGAACATTTTCTTACACTTGTTAGTCTCTTAAATTTCTCCTTTTAAGAAATGTCTGTTTAGTACCATTGGCCATTTTATGATTGGGCTATTTGTTTGTTGTTGTTATTACACTTTTTGAGTTCTTTATATATTTTAAATATTAATCTCCTGTCAAAAGAGTAAATGGAAAAGATCTTTCTTTCTGTAGACTCTCTTTCCACACTCTCATTTCCTTTACTGTGCAGACCCTTTTATTTTTATGTTAGCCTATTTATTGCTTCTTGGTTGTATTTTCTGAGCTTTAAAAATTTTATTAAGGAAGTTGGTGCCAAAGTAAATACGTTAAAGCATTGAGCCTACATTTTCTTCTTGCACTTGCAGAGTTTCTGATCTAATTCCTAGGAATTTGTTTCCCTTTTATCTGTGCAAGGTGAGAGAGAGGGATATAGTTTTATTCTCCTACATATGAATATACAGTTTTCCCAGCACCATTTGTTAAATGTTTTTTCCAACAAAAGGTTTTGACACCTTTGTTTAGTATTAGATGGCTGTAAATATGTGGATTTGTTTTTGTGTCTTCTATTCTATTCCATTAACATTCCATTAACTGATTAACATTAACATTACTCTTTTTACTCAACATTTCCATAGCTATTCTGGGCCTCTTATTATAGCAATGAATTTTAGAATTGTTTTTTTTTCTAGTTCTATAAAGAAGGCAATTGATTTATATATGTTAATCTTATATCCTGCTACTTTGTTAAATTTATTCATCAGCTCTAAATATTGACTGGTGATGTTTTTTGAGTTTTCTAAATATAAGATCATGTCATCAGCAGAGGTAATTTAACATCTTCTTATCCTACTTATTTTCCTTTAACTTTCTTCTCTTTCCTGGATAAAGTTTCAAGTATTATGCTGAATAGAATTGGTGAGAGTGGACATCCTCATCTTGTTCCTGATTTTAGTTGAAACGCTTTCGTTTTTTTTTTCTATTCAGTATAATGTTAAACTTGGGTTTGTCATATATAACCTTTAAAATGTTGATGTGATGTAAGTTCTTTCTATCCCTAGTTGTTGGTGGATGAAATACTCTAAAGATTATATATGTATATATATCATTAATAGTAGGTTTTATTTCTGAAGAATCTTTACTTAGTTTATGTAGGGATGACCTGGGTCATAGTGATAGAGTCGGATTGGAATCACCCAATATAAATTGAATTGTATTCTATTTGATCCTTTATATTGAGAAGGCTTCATTTTATGTAAATAGGTGCACCATTTGGGAGGGGACATAACACAAATATGTATAAGCATTATATATTGTTGTTGAACAATTCCTTCAAACAATATGAAGTGGTCTTCTTTGTCTCTGATGATTAGTTTTGGTTTGAGTTTCTACTTTGACAGTAGTTAAACTTGCTTGCTTTTGGCTACCATTTGCATGTGCACTTTCACCTTCAGTTGTAGATGTCTTTTTATGTAAGGTGAGTTACTTGTAAACAACATATCATTGGGTCCTATTTTTTAATTCAAACTGACAGTCTATATCTAGGACTTTTGATTAGAGAACATAGACATTTACATTTTATTACAGAAAGGTAATTTTTATTTTCTGGCATTTCTATTCATTTTAAAAATTAATTCAGATTTGATTCTCCTTTAATTGGCTATTCTTCTAGTGGGATTCATCCCTCTGCTGGTTTTCATTTCTTTTGCATTTATGAAATTGTCATTGTATATGCTTTTAAATGTATCTTTCACCACCTGACATTTATCCATAAAAGACTGAGAAAGTATTGCCAATAATTTAGGTATTGCAAATATGTTTTATGAGGTAAACAAACTGGAAAATATGGAATCTTTAAATAATTATTATCAACCAGAAATTAATTATAAAATATCAAATGTTACATAATATGGGAAATATGTAAAAATTCAGATACATAACTATAATTATATAAAATATTTTAAAATATGCAAGTATATAATATAATACTTATATATTTACAAAATATATATCTGAGGAGATACACACACATATACATACATTCATATATAGCATATATATGTGTGTATATATATATATATATATATATATATATATATATATTGATACAAGGGTTTTTACCCAGGGGCACTTAACCACTTAGCCATATTCCCAGCCCTATGTATATTTGATTTTGAGAAAGAGAACCACTAAGTTCTTTTAGGCCTTACTAAATTGCTGGGGCTGCTTTGAACTTACAATCCTCCTGACTCAGACTCCAAAGCTACTGAGATTGCAGGCATGCACCACCATATGCAGCCACATATACATTTATCTAAGTTTATTTCTCCCTCTAACTTTCCATATATCTCTATATATAGAGATACATAGGTCTTTCTAAATTAGATAAATATCATATTGATATGGATATTTACATTGACAATATTACATTGAAGTGTTCTCTCTGTGCAATTCTCTTCATAATTATAAAAATATGCCTTCCACTATCATCAATACATTAATTTAGTTACTAATCTAAAATATACAGAAGTATATTCAGTACCTATAACGGTGGAAAAAATAACTATTTTTACTAGAGATTAATATCCTTCCTTAACTCTATATTAAATGTATTTAAATAAATTTTAAAATACCAACTTTGATATTTAAAGTGAATATTCCAAGAACATGGGGAAAGCTGACATTTGCTTTCTATATGCTTATTATGCTTTCTATAACAAACTTCCGAAAAGTCTTTTACATCTAAATACCTAAAAACTTTAGAAAAAATATAACAAAATAAATCTAACTGAACAATCATTCATAAAACAATTTAAAGCCTTTTAAAAATTGAAGGTAAAATGTGTTTGTTTTGTGTGGCGATTGTCAAGCAAGATAGCATGGAGTCTAAGATCTTCAGCTCTCTCCACTGCTACACAAATTTGAGCAGCTATTCACACATCAAATCCCAGCACAAGAATTAAGGAAATCATGATGTGGAGATTCTGTGTGGTGTATTCATCTACATATATGTACATACATAAGTTATGTCAGATTCTTTCCACTGTCCTTCCTATTCCTATTGCCCCTCTTGTCCCTTTATTCCCCTTTGACAAATTCACTGAACACCTATTCTTTCCTTCCCCCTCCCCTCCCCCTCTCTTCCCCTCCCCCTCTCCTCCCCTCCCCTCCCTTTCCCCTCCCCTCCCTTTCCCCTCCCTTTCTCCTTCCCTCCCCCTTCCCTTTGTTTTGTGTTAGCATATCAGAGAGAATATTTGACCTTTGGTATGAGGGGATTGGCATATTTCAATTACCATGATTTATATCCACAAGATTGGGATATTAATTAGAATAAGATGTACTCTACATTTGTTTAAATATGTCAAAATTGATTCTACTGACATGTATAACTAAAGAGAATAAATGAAAGAAACAAATAAACAAAAAAAATTTAAAAAGGAATTAAGGATATCAGATGAAAGATCAATTTAATATATAAAATCACAAACTTACTTATATGAATTATAACTTGGAACTTTGCTCACTTTTATATTTTAATCATTTCTATGTATTAGAAAACATTTGAAGTATGCTTTTGTTGCAAAATATTTCAGCTATGAATATATTATAATTTTTTCAATCCCTGTCATTGAGAAATGAAAATTTTCAATATTGTAATGATGAGTGTGTATACAAGTATATGTATTCTTCAGTCTATAAATATTGAATGAATGGCCATATTTCGTGAAATTGGAGCATGTTATACAGTGTATGGGAAAAAATCAAAATCCTTGCCTTCATAAGCCTTATAGTTTACTGGAACACATACACTGAAAACAAAAACTAAGGATGTAGTTAAAAAAATGTGATGTGACATATGAAAAGGAATAAATTATTAAGAGTCTCTCTCAACCTTTTTCTCCATGTATCCATCATTCTATGCAGCTGGAGCTACAACCAAAATAAAGTCTAACCTGATCTTGAAAGTTTGGATGGGGCTAACTATGAAAGTGAAAAGAGAGAGAGAGAACATTCCTAGTAGAAGAAACAATATGTGAAAATATCCTATTATAAGAATTTAGTGTGCTTTAAGAGTCAAAGAAGAATCCCTGCAAGTCTGAACCATATCAAAAGATCAGCATGGAGAGCTGACCAAAGGCTCTGCACTGTCTCATACATCTTGGACAAAGCACTCAGCGAAGGTAGGATCAAAGCTGGTTTGAGTTATATTCCCCACCCCAGTGTGTGTGTGTGTGTGTGTGTGTGTGTGTGTGTGTGTGTGTGTGACTTTCTACTTTCTCCAGTTGAAGCAATTTCTTTTCTTTAACAACAAAAAAAATCTTATGTTTACTTGTTAAATTCTATTTAAGAAACAATCTTATGATTTTGTTATGTCCAATCAATGTCAAGAGTTCAGTAATTGGAAATCATACAAGATTTTATTCAAAACACACTTTTTAGGTTAATGTTAAATGTCCTCCCTTCTTAAAGCTCAGAATGCTCCAGACTGGAGCCTGCTGTTACTGCATGCTGCTTTCCAAATGCAAAGAGCTACACAAATAATCTTGCCCACTATGTCCATCTGCTGATCAGCTTATCCACCCTATACTGAAAAGGTTCTTTGCTGCAATATTTATTTGTCCATTTTCCTGGTGCCCACTATCTTCTCTGCAACCATATTCTATGCTTTTCTATTAAGAATTCCAGGATTACCTATGACTATTTCACAGGTAGCTCACACAGTCTTTCCCGGCAGATCTCACTACCTCTTGACTGTAGTGTATAAGATACCATGCAGTTGTTTTAGCTCTCTTCTCATTGCCAACTAAATAGTCAGTGCTTTACTTGCTTTCTAGATTTCTGAAACCAGATTCTCACAAATATTCCATGACTTCATTGATACCTAATTCATGACAACTTCCTTGTCTTCCTGAATAAGAACATAAGCTTTCTACTGATCTGTTTCCAGTAGCTTTGCTGATACCTAATACTATTTCTCCTATTCGCTATTGGACCTATTTTTTAATTGAATCTATTATATACTTTTTCTTCATGAAATTTCTCAATGGCTCCCTGTACCTCTCTACCTCTCTCTCTCTCTCTCTCTCTCTCTCTCTCTCTCTCTCTCTCTCTCAGTGCTAGGAATCAAACACTGGGAACTCACACATACTAGGCAAACATTCTACCACTGAGAATTCTACATCTCCAGCCTCTCCATGCCTCTTTTCTGTATAGAACATATAATACTCTGTCCTTAACATAGCCTTAAACTTCATTCTCAATATGTGTCTTCCTCATTATCACATACATTGGTGCATGCCCAAACACTGACCCTTCCTAGGTATGGGCTAAACAATGAACAGCTTTCATCCTTCTATGTCACATTTTCTGCCCTGACAACCACTTACCCAAGCTCTTGAACAAATCATTTGGCTAACAACTCCTTACACTTTAATACTGACCTAGACTACAAAGCTGTGTGGGAATCCCATTATGCTAGGCTGTCAAAGCTCCATTGACTTCAGTCTAATTCTCCTATAATGCACTTAAGCCACCCTTTTATATTTGCTTGCTTGTTTGTTAATATTCCTTCGTAAGTCATCTCTACTTCAACAGCAAGAATCATGCCATTTTCTCACCATGGTATCAACAGCATATAATATGATACTTGCAATGATTAGTACTTAATGAATATTTGTGAAAGTAATTAATGAGTTGAATTAATATAGTGATGGAAATCTGACCCAAAACATGTTTCTCAGAAGCTTTAGTTTTATCAAGACTCCAGTCTGACTTCCAGTCTCTAAATTCATACTTATAATTCTAGGTAGAAAAAAAAATCTGATGGATCCATTTTAATTTCAGTATATAGTTTTTGATTAAATTGAAGTTAATTAATTCCAATTAATAAGCATATTGTAAATATTTTCTCAATTCTTCCAGTTGACTTCATTTTGACCACTTTATTTTTTAAAGCACTTTTAACTTACATATTTTAATGTTGAAATTAAAGAATATAGTAGGCCTTTTCTTAATTCTTTTCATGAAAGAATCATGAAGCTTTGCTTGTTTATAAATACATTTTTATGTTTTCTTTTCATTGATAATGGATTAAAAAGATATTTTCAATTACCTGTATATATGGAGGTTTACATGAAGTATCTTCATTTTCAATTAAATATTTTGATGTAATATAAACTATTGTGAGGATTTAATTGGTCATAATTTTATCTGTGCTTAAAATGAACCTAGTATGTTCTACCAATAAGCTATACACCTAGCTCTTTTTATTTTTCATTTTGAGGCAGGGTCTCACTAAGTTGCCCAGGCTGGCATCGAATTTGGAAATATAAATATAAATGCGGTAGACAACATAGATGATTTTAAACATATATTTAATGCTGATTTAGATGCTATATTCTTCATATATAAATAAATTTCACTTGAGATGTATGGATGGAGTTGAAGTTCTTGGTAATCTAATATTAGTTTGCCTCATTATTTTTGATTTTTTTTTCTAATTTTCTTTCCACTAATGGATTACTATTTTTGGCTTTTGTAATACTTGGTCATTTTCTATTTCCATTATATTCATGCAAATCTCTCTGGATCCTGGTGTGAAAAATCTGTAAGATTTTAGGCCTAGATATAGAATGGACCTTAGTGAACTCAACTAAATGGATATTCTCTTTTAGTACTGGGTCATTATTTTGAATGTGCATAACTATAATTTTGAATGGTTCTTGGTGACTGAACTTTTATTTATTTATTTATTTTTAACTTTTTGTAGTGGGTAGACAACATGTCTTTATTTTTATTTATTTATTTATATGTGATGCTGAGGATCAATCCCAGTGTCTTAAACATGCTAGACAATTGTTCTGCCACTAAGCTAAAGTCCCAGCTCAGATAACTCAGCTTTTAAATAATCTTCTTTTAGTAAGTGTTATACAAAAAAGTTATACTACATTTCTGCCAAATATTCATGTTTCTGTTTTTGTACCTATTCTTCCCATTCATGTGTATGTGTATGGCAACACTTTTATGTCCCTTGATTTCATGACACTTTAGGTATAGCCTGATTGTTCTAAAAATTATGTGACTATTTATATAATCTCAATTTTCCATCTCTCAATCCATCCTTATCTATTGGGAATTTGACTCTGATCTTTTTTTTCCTATTATAACAAGCAGTTTATTAAATTGCTGTGGGCTGTGAACATCTGAAGAAGAAGAAAGGACTTCCTTATATATGTAGGAAATAGAACATTAAGATAGCATCAATATTTTGTACCAATAATTACCATGAAATTTACCTTATCATTACTTAAGTACTGTAGAAGTAATTTTGTTCCATTAGCTCTTGAGATAGCAATCGTTTTTTTAATTTTTTTTATTTTTATTATTAGTTGTTCAAAACATTACATAGCTCTTGACATATTTCATAATTTAATTCAAGTGGGTTATGAACTCCCATTTTTACCCTGTATGCTGATTGCAGAATCACATTGGTTACACATCCACGTTTTTACATACTGCCATACTAGTGTCTATTGTATTCTGCTGCCTTTCCTATCCTCTACTATCCCCCCTGCCCTCCCCTCCCCTCCCATCTTCTCTCTCTACCCCCTCTACTATAATTCACTTCTCTTCCTTGTTTATTTTCCCCTTTCCCCTCACTTCCTCTTATATGTAATTTTGTAAAACAATGAGGGTCTCCTTCCATTTCCATGCAATTTCCCTTCTCTCACCCTTTTCCTCCCACCTCTCATCCCTGTTTAATGTTAATCTTCTTCTCATGCTCTTCCTCCCTGCTCTGTTCTTAGTTGCTCTCCTTATATCAAAGAAGACATTTGGCATTTGTTTTTTAGGGATTGGCTAGCTTCACTTAGCATTCTCTTCTTTAATGCCATCCATTTCCCTGCAAATGCCATGATTTTGTCATTTTTTAGTGCTGCATAATACTCCATTGTGTATAAATGCCACATTTTTTTATCCATTCATCTATTGAAGGGCATCTAGGTTGGTTTCACAGTCTAGCTATTGTGAATTCTGCTGCTATGAACATCGATGTAGCAGTATCCCTATAGTACACTCTTTTAAGGTCTTTAGGGAATAGTCCCAGAAGGGGAATAGCTGGGTCAAATGGAGGTTCCATTCCGAGCTTTCCAAGGAATCTTCATACTGCTTTCCAAATTGGCCACACCAATTTGCAGTCCCACCAGCAATGTACAAGTGTACCCTTTTCCCCACATCCTTGCCAGCACTTGTTGTTGTTTGACTTCATAATGGCTGCCAATCTTACTGGAGTGTGATGGTATCTTAGAGTAGTTTTGATTTGCATTTCTCTGACTGCTAGAGATGGTGAGCATTTTTCCATGTATTTGTTGATTGACTGTATGTCCTTCTCTGAGAAGTGTCTGTTCGGGTCCTTGGCCCATTTATTGATTGGGTTATTGGTTATCTTATTGTTTCATTTTTTGAGTTCTTTGTATACTTTGGATATTAGGGCTCTATCTGAAGTGTGAGGAGTAAAAATGTGTTCTCAGGATGTAGGCTTCCTGTTTACCAATCTTATTGTTTCTCTTGCTGAGAAAAAACTTTTTAGTTGTGTAAGTCCCATTTGTTGATTCTTGTTTTTAACTCTTGTGCTATGGGTGTCCTATTAAGGAATTTGGAGCCTGACCCCACAATATGTAGATCGGAGCCAACTTTTTCTTCTATCAGACGCAGAGTCTCTGTTTTGATATCAAGCTCCTTGATCCATTTTGAGTTAACTTTTGTGCATGGCGAGAGAAAGGGATTCAGATTCATTTTGTTGCATATGGATTTCCAGTTCTCCCAGCACCATTTGTTGAAGATGTTATCCTTCCTCCATTGCATGCTTTTAGCCCCTTTGTCTAATATGAGGTAGTTGTAATTTTGTGGATTGGTCTCTGTGTTCTCTATGTTTCGCTTCATGTGACCTATGGATTAACTTTAAAATGCTAAAAATCTGTGGGCAGTTTAAATTTGTTTCATCTTATTTCTAGAAACTTTATAAAGATTTTAGTTTCATAAACTCCTGCAGTACCTACTCTCATTTTTCTTCACCTTTGTAAGATTCTTTTCTAGGGCAGTCTATACCCTTTGCCTATGGCTTATATCTGACAGTTGGTTTTTCTAAGCCCTATGACCTCTGTCTTCTTCTTTATTTACTTCTCTAAACAATATTTGTTTTCCTAAGAATCATAGATTCTTGAATGGTGGCTACCAAATATTCCATCAAAATAATTTGTAAAATATTTTACATACAAATATTTTAAGAGAATGATTAAAAACATAATTGTATATTTATCCACAAGGTAAATAGTTAATGTCTTAAAATTTCTTCATGTAGAATCAAACCCTTTTTTAGAATTTTAAATATGAACTACAAGTTATAATCTTAGAAATACGACTTTAGTTGCCCCATAAAAGTCAGTTATTTCTCACCTATTGCCTCTACCATGTCTAGGTAATCCACATTTTATTCCTATAATCCTTATGTTTAATTGAATTGTTGAATTGCATGAATTCTTTTTAAAATATGTTTTCATATGCTGTTTTCTTTGGACAATTAGATCCTACATTATAAGGTTTATTTTAATCACTGTAATACTCTAAGCATCTAGTCTGTAGACCCCAAGATTTATTTGGTTGCTATATATTGGTCTGTTATTTTGGGTTTGTATTTATTTATTATGGTTTCATATCTTGTATATTTTTTTCATCTTTTGCATTTCCCTATGGATTTTTTCATTTCATATTTGACTTTTCAGTGACTAAAAGTTTTTAAATCAAGAACCAAAAATATATATGTATTGTTCGAAGATTGAAGAATGCAAGGTTATGCCACCTATAAACATTAGAAGAACTTTAAAGAAAGGAGTTCTTGGACTTTATTATATTATCTGCCAAACCTTCTCCTGGGACCTGGGAAGTGCAGACATCTCTACTTCAGGCTACCTTGTAATTAGGCTTTATGACAAATCTGCTCAAAATACTTATCTTACACCAATTTCTCTCTATCTCACTAAGAGTGTATAATAGATGTATGGCTTAAAAGTTTCAATAAAGTAGTAGATATTCATATGTCCTCACTAGATTTAAAACCAGCATAATCTCTAAGTTAATAGTACAAATTATAAAATACTAATGAGTCCTAATGAATATATTGTGTAAAATCAACACTATCAAATAAAGCTACCATTATTAACAGTAATGTATAAATAAGACTCATTTATTTTGATCATATTTATCTTATATTTATCCTTTAACCTAGCAAGGAATATATATGAATTTATACAATTTTATAATTATCAGCTTGAATAAATAAAAAATGCTACCATGATCCTGAAAATGTCAACACTCTTAACACTTGAATCTGAAAATTTTTACAGAACTGCTAGTGACTCCAATTTGACATTAAAAACAAAAATCAGTTTATAGGAACTTAGAAAATCTTTTGTTTTTTTATGCTTGTTATAGTTTCATATTTACCTTTTAGGTTGTCAGATTCGCCAAGAAACTATTTTAGTATTCCAGGTTTTGGATGGGATAAAATGGTGACAGAGCATAGAGAAGAATAAAAACAAATGCAAGTTTTCTAAGCCACTGTATGTTACATGCACATACACTCACACATGTTTTATATATATATATATATATATATATATATATATATATATAATTATTATATCACACACACACACATATTAAGCTCAATAATTGAATGTGAAACCATTGTTTTGGTGTTTTGCCAGAATTCATTTTTATGCCTGTTGAGAGTATTATGAAAGTTTTTTTCAGAAAGCGATATATATTCAGACTCAGGTAACTACACAATACACTTAAAGTAAAACCAATTGAAGGTCAAGAGAAATTACTAAAATTTCAGATTTTGTTAATTTTCAAAAGCAAGACATTGTTATTAGGAATCATATCCTGTAAAGATTTAAAGTATATATGCACATGGCATGTAGCAGTAGTGTGTCTTACGAAGAGTTTTTCTTTACTTCCTTTCTTTCATACATCAATCTTGTGCTATTTATTCATTTGTCATTTTTGTTTGTTTTCCCTTTCCCCACACATGTCCAAAGCAAGTGTCCTGTTCTCATGTGGCAGTCTTGCTGCCATATCATGTAAATTCTTTCCTCTTTGTAGATAACAAACTATCCTTAGAGAGGCCATTAATAATAGAACAGGGCTTCTATCATTTATGTTTAAAGTGCATGTTCTGTATTTCATAATAGCCTTCTCTGTATCATAAGCTTACTTCTTCAAAGGACTTTCAAAGTAAGGAGTAACTTTATACAACCTTATATTTTAATTCAGAAAGGCAGAAAAGATATATGCATTTCTCCTTCCATTGAGGAACAGATATCAGCACATTTATGAGAGCATTTTTTGCTAATAGATAAGTCATGGGTGAGGTATCATAGCAGAATCAGCAAGGTTTCTGATTTTTCTCTTTAGGGATCCATTTTCACAGATTTGGTTTTATTAGTGTAACGTAGGTTAAGCCTGATCTCAGACTCTCTCAATTACAAATTTATATTCATACCATAATTCAATTTCAATTTTAAATTGAGATGTAAATAACTAGCAAGTTGACTACAGTGCAGATTTTCCTTGGTTAATGATTTTATTTTGTATTTTGTAATGCACATTTAAAGCATGCAGAAAAGAAGAGTTTAATGAGCACCCATATCTGACATCAATGAGATTTAACAACTTACTATTTTGCTACATTTGATCCATCTATTTATGCTTTTACTGAAGTATTATAAAATATTACAATCATAAAACCATACATATATAAATGTTTCAATTGGCATCTGTACCGAATGAGGTTCTTTTCCTTATATTACCACTGTCATTATCATAACTAACAAAATGAATAATTCCAAAATTCTCTAAACTCTGGTCAAAGTCACATTTATCCAATTATTCACTAAATACCATTTATGCAAGTTTCATGAAATCAATATCCATCAAGAACCATGCATTACATTTGCTTGTTATATCTCTTAAGTCACTTTGATCTAAAAGACAACACCAATCTGAGAAGCACAATGACCAAACATATATTCTTTGTTTCCTCCATGGTACTGACTTGTTGAAGAAATTCCAGAATAGTCCCCCTTCTAGATTTTTATTTTTTAATATTTATTTATTTATTTATTTTAGTTATAGGTGGGCACAATACCTTTATTTTATTTTTATGTGGTGCTTAGGATCGAACCCAGTGCCTCATGAATGGTAGGCAAGCACTCCACCTCTGAGCTACAAGCCCAGCCCAATATTTTTATGTTAATTGTTCTTGTGTTATCTGAATTACTAAAACTGAAACAGTCAGAACAAATTTGTGCTAAACATTTTTGCAAAAACATGCTAGTGGAGGTTCTGTGAAGTTTATGTTACATAATGTATGTGATACTGGATGAATGATAGACTAATCACTGAAGTAGTGTAATGACATTCATCACGAAGAAGTAATCTATGGAGTGATACTTCATTATAATATGAGTACATGGTATCGCATTGCCACAGTCCGGCTGCAGCAAAATAACCGGGGGGTGAGGAGCAACTTGTGTAGATTGATACAGCAGGAGTGGGAGCCGTTTATTGTAGGACAGGAGTGGTATTTATACATTCCACACTGCATATCTTAATTAACATAAACTAGATACAGCAGTCAACCAATAAGGAATCTCCACACTTAATGGCTAGCTGGTGTTCCGTCATAAACCACTCCCTCTGGCAAAATGCCAGGCGCCATCCAGACTTGTTTACAGATTCTAACATTTGCCAGGCGCCATCCTGACTTATTTACAGACCCTAACATCGCATCAGTCTTTCAGGTGATGTTTTTATCATCAATTATGATCATCGCTTGAATCATAATTGATGATAAAATTTCACTGAAGATTACAAAATGTTGATTTTCTAATTCTATCATCCTTCCTTAATTTAACTGCCATTCCATTAATAAGATTTTTCTCTCACCAATAAGACTAACATTAATTCTTTCCCTTTAATTATTAATCTTAAAGTAAATATTTATAGTTGTATAAATTGTGATAGAAAAAAGTTTTGTTTTTACATTTTTTAAATACTAAATATCATGGTTTAGTGGATTTTTTAATACATGAAGTATTTCCACTAATAATAGAATTTATTTATATCTACTCCATTAACTCATCTTTGTCAGAGGACTTAGGTTTAAACTGTTTCTTTATCCTTTTCTCATAACTCCATTCATTTCTTTGTTTCTTGTACAACAGGATATTTCAGATTCACATTATGAAAAACTGAAAAAAAAAAACATGTCCCAAGTACCCTAGCACAGATAAAACATGAATTAGAGATTAAATTCTGGGAACCAAACATACCCATTACTTCCTGACTCCTTTGTGAGATAAGATATTTATAGTTGCTGACAATTAAAATTATTATGATGAAGTTTCTTATATGTGTGTATCTTCTTATACTAAAAACATTGATTCTCCATGATGGTTTATTAGTTTTATATTAAGTATAAATTTTAAGTTCTCAATTAATCATTATAATCAATAAATATAAACTTTTCAAGTATTCATTTTAAATACCAATGTGTGCTAAATAACATTTCAATCCATGATGGACTGGACTTCAGGTGATATTTTTATCATCAATTATGATGATAAAACAATGGGCCCATAAGATTGCATTTCCTAGTAAAGTCATAGCCATCTTAAATTGCATAAGGATGATGTTTACACATAAGTAACATACATGACTGTAACCTCGATGGAATTTACTATCTCTAGTGGTCTATTTGTTGATTAGCATCTTCCACTACCCAGCATGACTCTGCACCATGTATAGCCAGAGGAATGAGAAGTTGTGCTCCATTTGTTTGCAATGTGTCAAAATGCATTCTACTGTCATGTATAACCCCAATTACAACAAATTAACAAAAAATAGAAAGGAGAGCAGTATAATAGACATAGGGGATCAGGTGGAAAGAGGGGAAGGAAAAGGGAGGTACTGGGGAATGAAATTTATCAAATTATACTGTTTTATTGTGTGCATGTATGAATATATTATAAGAAATCCCACAGTAATGTATAATTATAATGTGCCAATAAAAAAGAAAAAAGAAAAAATGTAATTGTTCAGATTACAGAAAAATACAACAATAAAAAATAAATAAATAAATAAATAAATAAATAAATAAAAAGAACCCAAAACACAGGAAAATAAAAAAAAAGAAAAAGACAGTTTTATATATGTTTCTTGAGTCTTATTTTCTTTCTGTATGCAATTTAAAAGGTGAATCATAGGAAGAGTTTTCTATAATACCAATAACAAATTACCAATGCATACAAGATTGTCAAGTTAGTGTGAGGGAAATATTCATTGTATAACATAAAGTGTATCCTAGACTGTCTATTTTAAGACCTGGATCAAAGACAGTTGAAACATAAGGCATTAAGGGCTCTATAGAAGCAGGTGTGGGATTATTTAACCCAACATATCTGACTCTGAACTAATGTTGCTATTCATTGTTTCCTACTATTGTAAAGTATGAACATAATTCTGCTTCCAGTTTATACATCATGGAAGAAATATGTTTTATCTCAGTGGCAGAAAATTTTCTAATAAACAGGGAAAACAAAGTGAAATAACCTCTGCAATCTAATCCCAAGGTAATTAATCAATATGGGAAATTCATTCAATGAAATCTATTACATATTTGTAATTTCTAACTTAAAGCCATAATTCTTCCTGCCTTACTTTAAATGGCAGTGGAAAACAAATCTTCATACATAAGTAAATCTAAGGAAAAACAACTCTGGGTGCAGTGATACAGGCCCATAATGCCAGGAGCATAGGTTTGACTCCATCTCAAAGAAAGAAAGAAAGAAAGAAAGAAAGAAAGAAAGAAAGAAAGAAAGAAAGAAAGAAAGAAAGAAAGAAAAGAGAGAGAGAGAGAGAGAGAGAGAGAGAGAGAGAGAGAGAGAAAGGAAGGAAGGAAGGAAGGAAGGAAGGAAGGAAGAAAAAGAGAATCTTAAGTTGTTTCTGTCTCTTGTGTTCCTCCAAGGTTATATCTTCTACCTTTTGTTTACATAATAATCAGAGAACTGTTCTGTTTCCTGATTAAAAAAAAAGTCAAAGGTCATTGATAAAATTTTTTAAAAAATTACTCAATATTCTAGAACTATCTAGTTGAGTTCAGTTTTTCCT
This sequence comes from Urocitellus parryii, assembly GCF_045843805.1. NCBI lineage: Eukaryota > Metazoa > Chordata > Mammalia > Rodentia > Sciuridae > Urocitellus > Urocitellus parryii. Next base: position 45,204 of record NW_027552995.1, read on the forward strand.
TTGAAAATACACATTGATAAATACACACATTCAAATTATTTAAAGATAAGTTTTGTGTTCAAGTTCTGTTTCTTGCCCCTATGTTCAAGGAACTTTTCCAATATCAAATCTGAAACATTTAAAAAATGTCAACAGCACCAATTAAAAAAACAAATGTCAACAACATCATTTCAAATGAATTGATTTAGAAGTAACTTTTTAAGAGTAGTTTATGTGTGATTTTTTTCTGAAGTGATATTTAGAGAATAGTTATGAAGTGATATTTAGAGAATTTAGTGATATTTAGATATTTATATATCTTAAGGTATTTCTTTGTTTTCTGCCCAATGGTGACTAAATAACCTCTTTGTATATACTTGTAAAGATACAAATAGATACTTAAATATTGAAAATATTTTCATAATAAAACATGACAATTTAAACTATTTAAAGAGCCTATTAAAATTACCCATATTTAGTAATTTATAGAATATATTAATTTACAAATAGATTTGAATTTATTGATTTAAAAATTTTAATGAAAATAGAAGTGTAGAATAAAAGGAAAATAAACTATGAGGGCTTCTTATTTGAAATCATCTTACTATTGTCTACTTGTATACAATTTTGTCTTAATTGGAAAACCAAAAACAGTTATGCAATTACTAAATTATTCATTTTAATTCTGTAATTTTGATAATTGTTTTCTAATTTCCATCTGTTCTTGTACATTTATTTACCCTTGCATTTTTATTTTATTTTATTCATTTTTAAAGAATACATAGCAAAACAAGAAATGCACAAATTAAAGGAGTACCAGGTAATGTTTCAATAATAAAATATTTCTATTTTTTCTTCTTTACTAGATATTTACTTACATAGTATTTATATAGTTTGTACAGAGTGTGTTAGTTTCCATTCTGCAACTTTCCACTGGTATTAGGAGTGCTCAGATTTTCAAAATTGGATTGTGATATTAGGGTGTTTACATATTTGAAGTGTGAATTCTTGTAAAGGGAAACAAACATTTGTCATCCGTGGCATGAGGGGGCATCATATTTGGTAATTACAAAGGTGTGTCTTTGAAGCTAGTTTTGAGGGTACTAGGGAACACACAAAAGGTCAAAGTGAACATCTTAAAAGGACAATTCATGGGGCTAAGTTTGTAGCTCATTGGTAGAGTGCTTGCCTAACATGTGCAAGTTCCTGAGTTTGATCCTCAGCACTTGCAAAAACAAAACAAAACAAAACAAAACAAACAAACAAAAAAAAAAACAACCCACAATCCTATAAAATCACAATGGCTCTATTGTAACTTTAATAGTTTCTTTTCTTCTATGACTAAAAAGGAGTTGAGATACATAGAAGGAGTAATGCATGAGGAGCTTATGCTTGGGCAAACAGAATCAATGGTATATTGTCGCGACCCCTTGCCCGCAAGGAAGACGCAACTCGGGAATCTTCTCTCAGCAGTTTATTCAGGTCCTTGATACTTTTCTTCTATTTCCTGGATGCCCCTCCCAGCCTTAATAAAGCACCTCAAGCCCCAATGCGAAGCTGCCACGTGGACTTTTCTCACAGGGTGCCAAGTCACAGCATGCCAACTCATTCTGATAAGGAGTTGTTTGTCACAGACTACAGGGGAAACCAGCGCCATCTTGTAATGGCGGCCACAGTTCACAGAAACGGCTCACCACAGTATATGTTTGAACCCATAAGACCTCCTGCAGATTTCCTTGCTGGCAGCAACATTCTCCTTTCCCAATGAAGGGGTAAGTCTTCCTCTACATAGAAGCTTTTCAATGATTACCATTCATCTGACAAGCAGATGTTACAATCTTCAGGACCCTTAGGGCAAACCTCCTTTCTATTCTTCTAGACTCTAAACCCATAGGGAGAAATAAATCTCGAAATAGCCTTTGTAATACAAGACTACATGGGTATGAGCTAACTTAGAGAACATGTTGCTGATTTTTATCAACAGAAATCAGTGGAGAATCTGTGTGGATTTTACAAGTTGTAGAACAAAGGAGAACAAAATATGAACATTGGGTTAGACACATTTATTAATATAGGATTACATTCTTCATTTCCATACTTTAGTTTTGAACATATTGGTTTGATCCCAATTGAGTGTTGTCACTTGAAATCTTGACTCACAGGTGGAATTTACTCATTGAGGTTGTAATGTCCAACCTGTTAATATGTTTTTGAAGAAAATCAAAACCAGGGAGTTGGGAGTGTTGAAATTTATTTTGTGTATATTCCAATCAGATAGTTCTCAACTATATTTTCCACAAAGTCCACAAATGCTACACAATGCAAAGAAAAAGCAGCAGAATTCTTGAAAAGCTCTTTCCTGGATGTAGATGATCACAGAAAAGATTATAGTGGAGTTAGGTTTTAAAAGAAGGAAAAATGCACTTCTAAAAGTTCTAAAACAGGGTTGGGAATTTAGCTCAGTGGCAGAATGTGTACCTAGTGTGAGCAAGGCCCTGGATTCAACTACCAGTATTGAAAAAAAAAAGTACTAAAACTTAATGCTATTAATGTCATTCTGGGTTATAAAAATAATAAAATAAAAGTAAATTACAATCATATGAATTTTAATTTTAATGCACATCTTTATATTTGAAATGGAAATGTAAGACATTGAAATTGTTTGCAGAGTCACAAAAAATTAGTTATTTTTACCTTTTAGTTGAATACGTAGAATATTTTGTTATGATTACAAGAATAGAAATGTTGCATGTTACTAACTTACCCGTTTTTAATTCACTTTTTTATAAGTGAACATTCTATCAATACTCTCTGTCTTTGCATGTTAAGTAATAATAGCTAAAAGAAAAAAGTAAATATGGTTGCCTTATCTTTTTTCTTTTGTGCCAAGGAATGGTTGGCTAATAAAGAATAGTAACATAAAAGAGAAAGAATGATAAGATTCCTTGATTGTGTTTCTTGTAACAACTTAGCTTTTATTTTTCCATTCAAAGCAAGTTCTGCTTAACAGAAAAACTGGTTCAGATATTCCACATTTTCAGTTGTAGTCACATCAAAGTAAACTTGTGCAGGTTTTGAGTCTCATTGACCTCTCATGCATAATGTTACTTCAGAATTCTGTGAAAGTTAAAGGTCACTTGAAAATGGAGAAGCTAAAACAGTGTTGGACAGGCATATTATATGTATCTCCTCTCCTTGTGTGCATACAATATTATACCATCAGTCTCTCCACACCAAATATAATAATAAGTATATAATTTAATATTTCAAGATAACAATATAAGAATGTTATATGTAGTGTTGTTCTGGATTTAGGGCTTTGTTATTGACTAGAGTATCTGAACACTGATGGAAGGAAACATCCAAATTTTCAGAAACTATTAGATACTGTATCTGCAAAGTGAAACTATTTTCTATTCATTATATTTTGAGTCTGGAGATATGAAGTTGATGACATAGGTATCTTAGATTATTGTGGTACTATATTATCTTTTACTGATAGTTTTGCCAGCCCCAGAATTTATATAAGTAATAAATATTAATAACCAAGAATGATTACATGGATTTCTTGATATATGAAGTGGAGAGTATTTTGGTAGAAAGGACAAAGTGAAAATCCTATGTGCTGAGGTTGTGGCTCAGTGGCAGAGAGCTGAGGCACTGGGTTTGATCCTCACCATCACATAAATATAAATAAACAGAACAAAGATAATTTGTCCATGTATAACTAAAAATATTTTTTAAAATTCTTCATGTTTTTCTCCTCACCTAGCAAGATAGTAAAACAAATAACATAATCCTCATATAAGTGCAGAAATGAGATAATAAAATGTGTAAATGATGCAGAGTTGGTGGCTCCAAAAGCATACTCAAAGTGACATGTTTGGTCAGTGTCAAAGCCATAATGAATCAGATTTGGCATGAATGTTATCAGGTGGGATACTCATTTCTGCTTTAATCTAAAATATGATATAATTAGCAGAGCAGAATGTTATAGCATCTAGTACCTTGTCCACATTATTAGTCCTGCATGTACTAACAAAAATATAAGCAGCTTGATTTTACATATGCATGCAGCATCTCTAGAACATGTAATTGTTTAGATTTCTTGTCCAGTATATGCCATTTCTCCTACATTCTATCATAGCATGTTCTGAAGAGAACCATTTATCTTGATATCTTGTAGTAAATGAGAGAAAAATGTCTTTTTCTCACTAAACCTGATTTTGTTAATTTCTAATAAATTCTTTTTTTTTGAATTTTAACATTTATTTATTTTTTCCTTAGTTCTCGGCGGACACAACATCCTTGTTGGTATGTGGTGCTGAGGATCGAACCCGGGCCGCACGCATGCCAGGCGAGCATGCTACAGCTTGAGCCACATCCCCAGCCCCTCTAATAAATTCTTAATGTTGTCAACATAAAATATAAAATTTGATACCAAAGCAAAAGCATACTTGTCCTGGATAAGATCTAAAAAACATTCAGTAACAAATAGATGATATTGATTATAGATTATGAAAGATAAAGAAAGTTTTTCTTCAAGAAATATAGAAATTTCTAAGAAATGAATTTTCCTCTTTCATAGTACTTCTACCTGTGTCATTTGAAGACTTAGAAAGTGCCTTACTCATTGTAATCTACTAAATATTTTCTCTAATTAAGACATGCATATCAAAGTAATAGGTATGCACAGTCCACCAGAAATACTTCGCATGATAAAACAATAGACTAGCCTGGCAAGGCTTGGTACCAGGTGGGGATAAGAACCATTTGAAATTGAACTATTCTTACTTTTGTACAGGATGCAATATAAGCTTTAAAGAAGTGGCCAGTATCTGGGTGACATCTTCCCCTTAATGCCAGTACCTATGAGCATAAGGAAATGTGGTATGGTTATACCAAAACCAATATTTAAGACTTTTTATCCTTGCTTCTATCATTTTTGGTGGTCCTAGTGCCTAAAGGAGAAATGTTGGATTTAGTAAATAAAATAATGGCTCAATTAAATTTGGAAAATGAGGAGCTAGGTATGTCAGCACACACCTATAATTCCAGCTAATTCATAAGAGGCTGAGAAGCAGGAGGATCACAAATTGGAATACAGTCTAGGTTACTTAGTTAGACATTGTCTCAAAACAAACAAAAAAGGAGGGCATGAGCTGGGGACTTAGTTCAATAGTATCAATAGTAGCATCCCTGAGTTCAAGCCCCAGCACTGGGAGGGAAGAAAAAAAGAAAGAGAGAGAGAGTGCATGGGGCGAGGGGTGGGTGGGGAGAGAGTGGGAGGGGGGAAATGTCACATGCTGCCCCATCTGTTATGCATCTCATACTTCTGAATCAACAGGAAGTGAATAGATTTACTCTACTGGAGCCCCATAGCTGATACTGATCCCAGTTGTTGCTACACAACAGCCCGGAGGAATTCAGCCTCAACAATCCAGGGTTACACACTAAGGTACCAGTTACTATTCATTTGTTGAATAGTGCTGTTCAGTAAAAAGCTGTAAACATCAGTTAAAAAGAATTTAGATCACCAAAAAGAAAACCAATCAAAAGAAGTTAGATCATATAAAAATAGAAGTTTGGGTTATTCTCTCAGGACTGTATCTGGTCCAGTGGAGGTTCTGGAAGAAAGTAAGAGAAATTCTGAATCAGTTCTGGAAGAATAAACTATAATTATCCTCTTAATCAGATTTAGAAAGAGTGGTTTTACTATATATTGTTTGTCTTCATACATGAAATGCAGTAAGGTTGGATCCAATAATGGTAGAGTTTCATTTTGAACAGTGATTGAATTGACATAATTAATTGAAAGATAGCTGTCAGGATTTTCTGGACCTTCCTTTGTTGGAGACCAAATATGATATATGCCCACAACAATAATGGTTGGGTGGTTCTGAATATTCTCCTTTCCCTCTACAGATGTACTGTGCACCCTTCTCAACCCTCTTCTGATTCATGAGGCTCTTCTTTGTAAACTTTATCAAGTAGGTTACTCTGCCTGGCTGGAATTCTAATTAGTACTGGCTAATGTGAGTTACTTGTTCATAAAGAGCTAAGAGTAGAACCATGTTGGACTTAAGGCCCTCTGCCTTTCAGAGACATAAAAATGAGGGGTAATGGTATCTCTTCCAAAAGTCACAGTACCTTTATGAAGAACCTTTACCCCTGGGTGCTGTAATTACATTCTCCCTTTGTCTTTTTACATATAAGGATGGTAAGTTTTCCTGCTATGATTGGTGCTTCTCCATTTATTTGGAACTATTTCCTTAATTAAATTACATAAACTATTCTGTTTAAGTGTAGTTTGAACTTTAGGTCAAAATATCAATTTAATTTTAATTTTTCTGAATTTGAGACTAAAGACATTTTATTTATCATGATTCCCTCCAATTTCATCCATTTTCTTGCAGATGACATAATTTCATTATCTATGGTTCAAAAATATTCCATTGTGTACACATAATATTTTCCATTCATTTCTTGATGAGCATCTAGACCAGTTCCATAATTTGGCTATTGTGAATTTTGCTACAGTGAAGTAACACATGTATCTCTATGCTTACCTTAATTTTTTTGGATAGATACAGAGGAATGGTGTACCTAAATCATATGGTAATTCAGTGTTTAGTTCTTCCAGTAAACTCCATACTTATTTCCAAAGTGGTTTACTAATTGACTCTTTTTTGTTGTTGTTGTTGTATAATTTTTGACCATTTGTATTTCTTTTGATAAACTTGGGTGTGTGTTTGGGTAAAGCATCTCTGCTGCTTTATTACTGAGCTAAATCCCAAGCCATTTTTATTTATTTATTTTTTACTTTGAGACAGAGTGAAATGAGACTGGAGTTGAGGTTGCAATCCTCCTGCCTCAGGCTCTCGAGTAGCTGACATAACATGCATGCACCACTGCTTCAACTGATGTTGAGATTTTGGGGTTCTTTATACATTCTGTATATTGATTCTGTTAGAAGAGAAGATAATTTGGCAAAGATTTTCAGTTGGATTGAAAATTGTGATTTTCTTTTCTTAACAGAAGCTCTTTATTTTTTAATTTTTATTTTATTTGTTTTTTTAGAGACAGAGGAGAGAGAGAGAGAGAGAGAGAGAGAGAGAGAGAGAGAGAGAGAGAGATTTTTTTTAATATTTATTTGTTTGTATGTGGTGCTGAGGATCGAACCCGGGCCGCATGCTTGCCAGGCAATTGCGATACCGCTTGTGCCACATCCCCAGTCCAAAGCTCTTTAATTTAATGTCATGTTAATTATCATCATTTTAAATAAAATAAGCCAGACTCAGAAAAATAAGTGAATGTTTTCTGTCATATAGAAACAAGAGGGGACAAAATTAATGTCAAGATAGTAGAAGTGAGACAATTGGAGTGGATCTGGGGATCAGGGGAGGTAGGAGATGAGGGTAAGAGTAAATATTGAGGTATCAAATTGATCACATTATGTAACGTGTACATACAAATATTCCACGAAGAAATCCACTATTCTATATAATTAATATGCAGTGAAAAAAACAATGATAAATGTATGATGCAGAGCCATTTTTAGGACCACATTTTGCTTTTTGAAGAGCAATATAACAAAACAGTGGGTAACATAATAAATCTACTGGCCGATTTTAATTCTTATGGATAGGTTCTAAGGAGTGGCATAAATGGATAATATCGTAACTCAATTTTTAGTTTTTTAAAGAACCTCCACAATAATTAGCTTTCATTTTTAAAAGAGCAATATTTTTAGCAGAGTTCAAAGATAAAAATTAAACGATAAATTATTATTTTATATTACATGCTGAAATGTTGTTTAAGGTTTATCTCATTTTATTTTTAAGTTGGCTTAACAAAATTCAAAATATGAAACACTTTATAAATAGTAGTTTAATGAATTTATTCTGTTATCTTTTTATAAATAAATGATTTTTAGAATATTTCTTACTTGGAAGAAAAATATCCCTTCTTGTTTTATATCTCAGACTAATTTCTATTTATGGATTTTAAAAATACAGAAAATAACAATTTTTAGAGAAATGAATGTTAACCATATAAGTTATCCAACAATTTCCACACCATTTATTTTTTCAATGATTAAGATTTTTTAAAAAGGTGTTGGTTGGAGACTGAGCCTAATGACCTCATTGCTTCTTTCTTCTTTGTGAGGAATAGCTGTAACACCTAAGCTGTTCCTTTATATATGTGTTCACTAAGAACCCCTGAATGGGGTAATACTAAGTAACTTCCCAGCCTACTTTGCTTGGCATAGACACCGGTCACACATACTGACCTGCAATAAGTATTAACAGTGCACCTGCAAATTGATCAATGTGAATGATACATGCTTGCTTTGAAACCTATTTAACATTTAGAGGGAAATTAAAGTTCTTGCAATCCCCAGTGACTCACTGTTTAGCTATGACTTTCAAGGGAATTAGCCCTGATAATTCTCTGCTCATGATTGCCTGAGGAATTAGTAAGAAACAATGGCTGGGAAAAGCTTAATGGTAAACACTCCTTGAAATGTAATAAAGAGAGGTCATTATTTTTCACAAATTTAAAGAGGCCATGTTTTGAAATATCCAATTCATATCCATGATATCTAAAATAGTCCTTACCTGTAACATTTTAAAATAATAATAACTGATAAGATAAATGCATGTGGATGAATTGTAATAATGCAGAATATTATTTGAACTAAATCATTTCTGAAGCATATTTTACAAAGGAAACCAAGCAACACATCTTTCCCATATCTTCCTTCTCATACATATCTCCAAGCACACTTTTAGTAGCATTACAGGTATGAAATTTATGTTTACATTTAACTAGTCTACATTTTTCTCTTGGAAGATACTTAAATAATCTTTTTATAAATGTGCATGTTACTTCCCAGCACTCAACTCACTGATTGTATTCTTTGTTATTTTTAATTATTGACCCTATTTTCAATCATATTTAATGAATAAATGTTAATTAAATACCTACCATGAAATCAGTTTTTATCTCTCAGAACATTGGTGGAAACATACAATGAGTAGTTGGATAAAGTCAAATGAAAGACCCTCATAAATAAATAATAAATAAAGACACACACATACCAGGCTAATGATTACATAAGCTCTTTTGATTTATTTTTGTGACTATGGAGTCAAATAATATATTCTAATTGGTGATAAGCAATGAAAAGAATATTGTGCCAATTTTCTATCATGTCAGTGAGACAAATGGCAATGGGGGTTGGTGAAGAAAAACACCTTTAATTTAATCAGCTCTATCTTTCCCATTACAAAGGGAAGTCTATCTAATGCACAATTCATTTTTAGCTTGAGAAATTTTTAGTAGCTTCTTATAAAATGTTTTCAATGTTCCTGCTTTTAGTGATTAATCAGTAAAATGTATAAATTTAGTGTTGTCATGCAAGTCTATATAGCATGAAGCATGAGGCATGATTATGCCATTTTGGGTAATAATATATTTGGTCAGTAGACTCACTAGATTTCAATTGCAGTCCTCTTTTTAAAATTTATGTATATAGATTTAACATACATCAATGATCATTGAATAGATCTGTTATGTCATTAGTCTTGGTAAAATTTAGTTATTGATAAGAATTATTTTAAAAGAATTGTTATCATCTGTGCAGTTATACATGTTACATAAAATAAAGACAAAGCATGTTATATGCTTTATTTTTTTCCTCTTTATTTATCAACTTATTGAAATCTGTCAATATCCTAACACTGTCAAGACAGACAAGAAAGAGAATGATTTTAGTGCGTCAATTTAGTTTTAGCCTAGTATTTTAGTCATTCAAAAATAGAAAAAAACCCATAATCTATAGCAATCACAGGATATTGGTCACAGCAATCAGATTTGAAGATGTTCTGTTTCCTCCATCAGTGGTAAAAGTTAACAGGATTTTTAACTCTTCATTAAAGCCTTCAAAGTTCTGATTATGTTATTTGTCCATGATAAATACATCTTTTAGCAGAAGGCAAACAAGCTGAAAGAACTAAAAATAAAAGGGAAGCTTTCTCATCTCCTTTAATTAGTGTCAAAATGAATCCTTTTTCCTGACACTTAGACTCATGTTATCAATGATTTGATTACATTTGTGTTAAGATTATCATTACAAAAATTATTTTTTTTACTTTAAAAGTGGAATACAAAAGTGAGAGAAATAATTTTATCATTTTATTATTGTACTATAAATTCTGTATAAGAGAAGCCTCTCAATTTTGACCTTGATGTATTTAAAACCCCTGCTAGAAATTGCTCAATAAATATTGTAAATGGCTTTTGATAACTTTCTTTAAAGTTCTCTGAGATTGAAGGCAACCATGGAGTTTTGTTGACAGAAGATGAAGGCATTTCACCAAAATGAACCAAGATCGTATTTGATTGGGTGTTAGCATAAAATTTTACAATTGTTACTTAATTGCTGAGAAATAGTTGGGGTTTATAATGTTCCCTATATTAAATATGCTAGATATCTGGAAATTCTGAAACAATAATCAGTTTTAATTTATCTTCCAGTGGTTGGTGTTATCTCAGAATGATGTTGTATTAATAAAAGTGGAGATTTACCCCTTTAATGACAGGAAAAGCTCATAAAATTTCATTCATGTCCAACTTTAAATGACATTTAATTCTCCATAATATATGCTATCTCTTTGTTAGCCTTTGACTTTTAATAGGCATTTTAAGCTTAAAAGTGAATTTATCTAATATTAATATTCTTTAAACACTGATGCTCAGTTTCACATTTCTGAGGTGTTAACCCCTACTCACTCTTTATCTAGGAAAGTTGGTTACATGTAAGAAGCAGAGCTTAGGTTTTTGCTGAAAATGTAGAGAAACAGCTTGCCTATTATTTTTATATAGCACAGGTTTTATTCTTGTTGCTTTTATTGCTGGTGAAGGTTTTTGTTTGTTTAAACAGATAATATACTTCTTCTCTGATGAAATTCTAGTGAGCTAAATAAATAGGAAGAAAACCTTTGGCAGATTATGTATGTTTTTTTTACTATAGATAAAAACTGTGGGCACAAATGTATATTTTAAAAATATTGTTTGGCAAAATGTTCATGACAGTATTATGATGAATGTTTCTCACTGATGTATTTGGGGAAATTCTGATTACTTAATTTATAAAATATTCCAAGTTTTTTTATGGCCTGTGACAGAGAAAGTGTTCCGTAATAAAGATTTTCTTCAATGAAGTTTCATAGGTTGGCATTGATATTATTAGAGTTATATTTGAAAATGGCACTTATAAGTAATGGTTTAATTGTTTACATAATTGTATGTTTTAAAGACTATTCAGTGGCTCATTTTTTTTAATATTAACATTTAAATCACCAAAGTTGTAGCAAAAAAGTTTTAAGCCTTTCAGTTCAGTGTACAGATTTTACTATCTTGTTAATATGTTTAGCAAAAATTAACAGTAACTTTTTGTTACCTGTTAGTAATGCTTGGTCCCATCTACAAACTTAATTAATTAAACATCTTCAAGTATCATAATTACATTTAAAATTTTAATATATTTGATTTCTTTAATATGTACTTTAATTGTCTAACTTAACAAACAAAACTTGAATGCAAATTAGCTCTTGATACTTAATTAAGTTAAATATATAATGGGGAAAGTTAAAATTATCTTAAATGCTGTGTACTACATAAAATTTGTACACTTTCAATTTGTCATCAGAATTGCAAAACACTTAATTATATTCTTGAAGCTAAAGTTATAAAGTTATCAGTAGAATCAGGCAATTTTTTAGTCCACATATAAAATACCATTACATGTTTCTTATACAAAATATTAATATTATTTTTTCAAAATAAGTTTCACATTTTCCTGAGATGAATGATATTAGTCATAAAGAAAAGATTGGTATTCTCACTACCTGAGATTAATAAGACTGGATTCTTCAATTTTGTATGAATCTTGGACCTGCAGACATACACAAGATTTATCACTATTGATTGGGAAAACCATTTCAACTTCCACAGTAATTTTGGGAGTTTCTTTTTCAGTATGTTTGGAGTCAACACAGACCAGAGATGTTGACAGAGATGCTCACCAGACTGTGTAGATGACATTAGTAATGCACATACTATCCTACTTATAGGGTTCTTCATCAACGAATCCCTAACAGAAAAGAGATTCACACAGTTTAACTCTTCAGATGCAGAATATACACATCACCCAATTCTTACAGACTCTGCTACTCTTAAAAAGTAAATTTTATTATTAAACTTGGATTTGCATCTCTAGGTGAGTTGTACACAAACTTTTTTTCCCCCTTTGCACATTGTCAAGGTATTTGCACTTGATGATACCCTGAAATACATGAGGACTTATCCACTCTTGGATACAACATACCTTGCAGACATTTGAAACTTAAATATGCTTTATATTTGGCTATTTTCCATGGCTTTGTCAGTTGCCCAGATTGTAAAAAGAATAATACTGATGCAAGAAACATTAATTTCCATGGATTTCTGTAGAAAAGTTAAATTTTCCATTGAATCTCAGAATATATATATATAATCCAAGCATGGTTCTTTGTATTTAAGGATGTGTCCATCTATCTCTAGGCACTATTTTGTACAATTTGTTTTAAGAGTATATATATTTTTCAAAGTTTATACAGATATGTCTTTCTTGTACATTTCTCTACACTAAAATAATCTGAGACTATGTGGGCTCTTTCATTCAATGTTTGTACTACAATATTTTTTTAACTGCATGTACTTTTGTAGATTGATGTATAAAACATTTTGAGACAGATCAAAATTTAGAACAAAAGGGAAGACCCAAAGAAAGGAAAGAAAAGTTGAAGGAATAGGCATTTTTTAAATAATACTATCTATATGTCATAAACTGAGCTAGATAATTGATGAATTTGTCATTTAATTCTCATAGCAATGCGTTAGGGAAGATACTATTATGAGTTATACAGATGAAGAAACTTCAGTTAGGATTGCAACTGAGATTTGTCTCCAAACAAAAGCACTTTCTACTGCAGCCACCTCTGCTGCATCACCTTAGAGCTCAAGCAGAGTCCCAGCCTTGTTTTACAGAGTGCATTCAATTTAGTCCTTAAGTGGACTCATTTTCACTAAGAAACTCCAGTGCTCTTGAGACCACACAGTACTTTTTATTTTCTATCTACTAACCTTTTCATGCACACAACAGATCCTTTTTAATATCAAATTTAAGAAAGGCTTCCATGTTAGTGGTTCATGTGCTCACAGTTTGGCATGCATTTATAACTGTCTGTAAGCAGGAAATATTGCTAACCGTCTGTTGCTGTAAAAATGTCTATCAACATAGTACTTTACATTAAATAAATTCCACAATGAGAACATTGAAGGAATATATATCTCAGGAAAGTCATTTTAGGTATGATGTTTGATATTTGAATTCTTTTCTCTGAAACATCTGGAATGAAAATGTTATCAATTATTTATATGTCTTGAAATATCATGTACATTCATAAATGATTGCCTAGATAACTGTGTCAAAAGTGGAGTTATCACTAAACTGAAATTTTAATGAAATGAACATAATGATAAACTGGTTTAAGCTCATTCTTACTTTTGAAGTCTGAGTTGGTTGAATTTTAGAGTATGATTACCAGAATTATGGTTGTTCACATAATATTCTTGAAAATCACAAGTACTATATAATTTCTAAAACTCAGAAGGGAGGGCATCTTTTATAAGCAATATGGTTGTAGTAATTACCAGTCTACTTCCGGCCTTTAGTAAATATTATTAAATATCATCTACTAAAATTACATAAAATGAAGAACTATGACATGTTATTTCATGGCATACCAGCAAATCTTTATTAGTATCATACTAGAAATAGTCTCTGCAAAGCATTTCCTTAGGTCTGTAAGATATTTATTGCCTTTGACAATTTTGTTTGGTTTAATTTAATTTGAAAAATAGTCTGCAACTATGATATCCTAAATCACCTTCTTAGAATTAACTTTTGTTTTAAGGGGTGGAATTTGTCTCAAGCATTTTATATAGTTCTGAAAAATACTTTTGTTCTCTGCATTCAAAAGCTCTAACTGGTGACAATGAAATTACATACATTGAAGAAAAATGTGGGATTGAACATATAAATTCTTTATATCCCTTATAAAATTTTATTAGTATGAGTACTGAAAAGTTACTGGAAAATCATTCAGCATTGCTGAGCTGTCACTTGATTATCCTGAACTTAGTAATATTGTAAAAGTAGAATAAAATGCTGAGTAAAAAAACAAGAGGTTAAAAAAAGAGCAATAGTAAAAACTACAGTTCAGGATATTAATTTGTTGAATCGTGTGGGTTTCTGACAGGTAATAAACCAGTGATAGATGTGATCTCTAAAATTGCATGTGTATCATGAGCTGAACCCTCAGTCTAATGCTGGGTCATTGTATTTTACAATCTCATAAGCTTCCAGGACTCTGCCTGGCACATCAAAACAATTGCTTAATATGCAATAAATTCTACAGCTAGCCATCTGCTTACCCTCTTGACCTTTCAAATATTATAAAAACCCAAGCCCATAATTTTTCACTTCATGAACCACCAGATTTTTGGAATATGTTATATTCCAGAGTTACTTCATATTTTTATGCAACCTATGAGACTTAATATATTGGATAATATTTGGCAGCAACATTTCTTTTCTATTGTAATGGTTATGAGAGCCATCACTAGAGTTAAAAAGATTTAGGCTGCTTCTACCCATTGTGTAACTTGATGTGCTCTTCTAGACAAACACGTGCTAGTTATGGGGATTCTTAAACTGCACAGTAATGCAAATTACAATAAGTAAGGACTCCAAAAAAGTAAAGATACAGTAAAATTAATCAGAATATTTATCTTTATTGGTAATACTTAACTTTGTATCTGTATGAATAGAATATTCTATCTTTTTTATACTTTGGGGCTAGTCCATGAACAATTTGCTTAATCATTTAATGGAGAATTTCACTGAAAAGTCACAACAATGTGATATACATCTTCAAAGAACATCTTTAGTTTTGAGATGTTTAAACATTGTTTATGCATCATGTATATCCAGTCTTAGGGCTGGAAGGATTACAAATGTGAGACAAAAATAGCCTGCATGATTCCTTCAGGTTCCCATGGCTAGGGGAAGATTTGAGATTTTCTAATCTCTTTTTCTAGGTTTGAGCATGACCTGGTCCTTAGTCTTGGGGGTGGGGAGGGTGAAATACAGATATCAGAAAAACATAGCATCAGTACACTATTTATTGGTTTTGACTTAGGAAATAAAATGTAGAGGCTGAGGTTGATAACTGAAGAGCAACTGAAAGTGGGTTCAGGCTGATACATGAAGGGCAAGCAAGAAATAATCCATCAATTTCTTTACTTTTTTTGTGTTTGTGTATCTTTTTTAAAAATTGTATTTATATATTTATTTATTATTTATATATGACAGTGGGATGCATTAAAATTCTTATTACATATAGAGCACAATTTTTCATATCTCTGGTTGTATAAACAGTATATTCCCATAAATTTGCATCTTCATACATGCACTTTGGATAATAATGATAATCACATTCCACCCTCATTAATAACTCCATGCCCCCTCCCTTCCCCTCAAATCCATCTGCCCTATTTAAAGTTCATCTATTCCTCCCTTGCTTCCACTCCCTATCCCACTATAAATCAGCTTCCTTATATCTCGGTATTTGGTTTTTTGGGATTGGCTAACTTCACTTAGCATTATCTTCTTTAACTCTATTCGTTTACATGCAAATGTCATGATTTTATTGTATTTTATTGCTGAGTAATATTCCATTGTGTATATGCCACATATTTTTTTTATCCCTTCATCTATTGAAGGACATCTAGGTTGGTTCCCCAGTTTAGCTATTGTGAATTGTGCTGCTAGAAACATTGATGTGGCTGTGTCCCTGTATTATGCTGTTTTTAAGTCTTTTGGGTATAGATCTAGGAGAGGGATAGCTGGGTATAATGGTGGTTCCATTCCCAGTTTTCCAAGAAATCTCCATACTGCTTTCCATATTGGCTATACCAATTTGCAGGCCCACCAGCAGTGTATGAGTGTGCCTTTTTCTCTACATCCTCGCTAATACTTACTTTTGGTTGTATGCATAGTAGCTGCAATTCTGACTGGAGTGAGATGAAATCTTAGAGTGGTTTTGATTTGCATTTCTCTAATTGATGGTGTTGATGAATATTTTTTTCAAAAATGTGGCATATATACACAATGGAATATTATTCAGCAATAAAAGAGAATAGAATCATTGCATTTGCAGGTGAATGAATGGAGTTAAAAAACATAATATGCAAAGAGAAAAAAAGCAAGTATTATTTGAATAACAATATGCTATGTAATTAAGTTTATCACAAATAAACACACCAACAAACATTAATTTGACTGTTTATTTTTAAATCAAGAAGATAAATTTCCAAAGGAAAAATAATTCAGACAAATTACTGTTATTATCTCTGAAATAATTGCTGGTCTTCCTATTTTCTTTTTCAACCTCATTCCTCTTCCCTCACTACTATTATTTTATATGCAGAAGTGTTATTCTTCAATGAATATTGCTGAACATGCTATTTCACCATATCAGAATGCTATTTCTATTTGGGGGGTACTGGGAATTGAACACAGGTACACTTTACCACTGAGCTACATCCCTATCCCCCTCACCCTTTTTATAAGGCAGAGCCTCACTAAGTTGCTAAGTCTGGCCTTGAACCTGCAATCCTCCTGCCTCAGATTCCCAAGTCACTAGGAATGCAAGTTACAGTCATGCACCACCGAATCTGTCCTAGAAAACTCTTTCTCCAGAACTTCCTAAGGCTTGGGCTCTCAATTCTTTTATAATTTAAGTTTGAGAAAGTGCCATCTCCATCAATAAACATTTTTTTAAATTTTTCTATCTGAAATAGCCTTTTGTCCAATTTTCTCTCTTTGTGTATCATTAGTTTAATTTTTTTGTCCATGGAATTTATCACATGAAATTATATATTTGTTTTATTTCTCAGTTTTTTTCATGAGTGCAAGTTCAACAAGTATTTAATCTTGTTGTATTTTTCTGAAGAATATACCATACCTGATATAGGATTGAGCACATCAAAGTCCAAAGTTAAATTTTTTAATGAAATAGATCAGCATACTAAAAAAGGCATTATTTAGATTAAATAATAATACTCCAAAAGGAAAGATGAATAAAATGATGGAAAGATATAAGAAAGAAGAATTAAACAATTAAGATTCAGGAATGAGAGACTAAGAGAGTGGAAACTTAACATATGTACATAAAATCCTCTCTCATTCCTTGTTGCTGTAAGTCTATAGAATGATTTCTTCCTTACAGTTTGAAATTTCAGATTCTTCTTAGCGAAAAACTGATTGGCTCAACCTTAGGTTAGGTAACTAGAACTATATCATGCACTACGAATAGAGTTGCAGAGTCACTCAGTGTAGGCACCATCAAATCAGTAAGGGCACAATTTTGCATTTGATGCCATTCTTGAAGAAAAGCTCAACAGACAATCACAGAGAAAACTACCAGTTAAACTTAATCATAAGAAATGAGTGGACTATCAAAATTCCTCTGTTTACCATAGTTCCCTTGTGATTCAGTGATAAAATAATTGGTATTTCAGGTTGATATGAAATAATTTATCAATATCTGTGTTGTAGAATACTTTCAGATACAGTATTTGTTGGTTACACCTAATTCACTCAGATTGTTCTATAAAATCAAGAATTTGAAGGAAATGGAATTGCTGCAAGAGAGCTAAGTATATGTTATAGTACCTTTTGTTGTTTGTAGTGAGTGAAATAGTAGAGGATAATAAAACTTAAACATTAAAAATTATCTTTCAGGATACATAAGGGTTACATGACATTTTTCCTTGTTTTTAAAATTATTTAACCAAAACAATTCAGGCACTTGTGACATTAGTGTTTGAAAGTAGAACACTTGTTTCTCCATATTCTCTCTGACTTGGCTACATAAAGCTCAGCATACAACAAAGAAAACTACTTACTTTAAATTCTTGTTATATAGATCAATCAGATTTTTCCAAAGTACTACCTCTCCTTTTACTATAAAAGTTTGTAAAATATGAAGTATTTGTTAAAATGGTGGAAATTTGAAAAGACAGTGCACTTTGTTTTGATGAAATAGACAATAGCATGAGATTAAAATAAAAACAGGAATGCGTTAGAATTTTTGCCTTACGATGTGGAACTGGAGAATCCCAAACCCCAAATTAAGCACGTTTAAAATGAAAATAATAATATATAATAATAATGTATATCTTATAGGAATATTTGAAAATTATATGAGATATTGTGTTAAAAACACAATGCATATAACAAAACACAAATCATACCCCATTGCTATGTACAATTTTAAAGATTTACATATTAGTTAAAAGGTTTTTAGTTTAAAAAATGCCACATAATATTGGTTAAAAAAATATTTGTAATTAAATTGCGAATAAAATACCTCCATGGTATTTATTATAACTGAATATCCTGCAGTCACTAAAAAGAATATCAAAGTTCCTTATAAACTGGTGCACTATTGAATGGCCAAAAGAAGGAGAAAATAATGTGCATTTTATGTCTTACTTATATGATAAGAGGAAAGCAATATAATATACATTAATAACACATACTAAATGCAAAATTAACTTGGAAGAGCTACATGAGTAACTGATCTACTGCTTGCCTCTAGAGAGAAGAAATGAATGTATTTATCAAGACAGAGAAAATAATTTTCTTTGCACACCTCTGTGTATCCTTTGAATTATGAACCAATGATACACATTGTCAATAAAAAATGAATACATGATGTTCAAAGCTACTTAAAGTTCCTCTGACTTCCCTATCTGAGTCAAGGCCAGAGATATAGGGAATTTAATTCAAAAATTAAAATGTCTTAAATGTTGAGATTGATTTTTAAATACTTAAGTACTGTGTAACATCAATCACTTAAGATTACGAGAATTTTTTTTTTCATCTCTCCAATTTAGGCCCTGTTAGTTTTGGTTTGGGAATAAAGTATTAAGATTTATTGTTGGAGTTGGGCTGTGGTTCAGAGATAGAGCACGTGAATGGCACGTGTGAGAACCTGAGTTCAATTCAGTACCATAAAGGAAAAAACAAAAAACAAAAAAAAATGATTGTTACTGAGAAACTTACTCCATTGAAAATTGCCTGTATTTTCAATTTTTGTTTATGCTAATCTACTTAAAAAATAAAAACATTAGGAAAAGTATATGTATTATGTCAAATGTGGCTATCAAATGAATATAATAACCACATGCTTTGTTCTTTTTGTTTAATAAGCCCTTTGTTTAATCTATTTTACCTAATCTTATCAGCAGTATAACTACTCATTCAAATTCAATGATTTTTGAGAGTTTAGCAAAATATAAAAATAAATATTTAGCATTTTCTAGTTAAATCACTAGCAACTATCCATTGCTCCATATCTGTTAAACTTCTTAAACATATTGTAATCACATTACTTTTGAGATGCAAAAGTACCAAACACTTAGGTTAATTTTTGCATGTTAAAGAACATTCTGTTCTCTGGATTGTTGTCTGTCTGCCAAATAATTCAAGAATAAAATTCACAATGAAAAGGAAAATGCAGAGAACACTTACTTTTTAATTCTGTGAACTGAGTAATATTTGTTAATCATAAAGCAATAATGCCATAGACCTAGTGCTTCACATTTTTACATATAACTTCTAATTTTATTTATACCACTTTGTATGGAGTACGGATCTTTACAATGCCAACAGTGATTCATTTTTTTCCCCCATTGCTGAGCATGGCATAGGATAAAAATAAAATTTGACAGGAACAAACATGTAATTCAGCAGAACATGGAGTTTAAAACTGTTCTTCTCCCCCATTGAAAATCAAATCTGCTGCAGACTTCATGGCATCTTGCCTGAAGGATAGTGTTAGAAATGCTGCTCAGAGTTAAAAATTATGTCTATGTTTTGCTGGCACTTATGTGCAAGCATAGTTGTCTTATATTATAAAACCGGCAAAATTCCATTATGACAGATGGACAGAAGCAGTAATTGCCAACTCTCAGTGTGGAAGAATCCTTTACAAAAGGCTTGAGTAGAAGGCCAAGAGCACAAAAGTGTTCTGAAATTCATCTATTCTTCTATAGAAAAATAAATAAATAAATAAATAAATAAATAAATAAATAAATAAAACATTGCTTCATCAGGTAAGGATTTGATCATTTAAGATGACCAGTTAATCATACCATTGGAATTATGGCAATTTTTGGTAACAACAATAGCAAAAATTGCATTGATTTGAAGAAGCCAGGGATGCAATAAGATGCTTCAGAATGTAGACAGCATTACAAAAGACAGACCAGAAACACACTGAAAAGGATGCTGAGGAAAGGATAAAAGCATTAAAGGTATTGTTAGGTGACCTGGCCTTCAGAGGCTTATTCAACTCTGCAATTTGAAGAGTCTACATTTTTCTCTCCGTGCAATTTAAAAGGCACTGGATAGAGTAAAATGTTATCTACAAGGAATCCCTAAAATTATTTAATGGTCTAAAGGTGCAAATTGTGATTATATTTTGATTTGGATTTTTGTTCAAGATACAAATGGGATAATTTTCTCTTCTGGAATGTGGAGAATCTTGGAAAATAGTATCAGGCAACATTAATGAAAATATTTTCCTAACTTAAATTTTTATTGTATTTCTCTCTTTAGACAAAGGATATTCAATGTTTAATGACATGGGCTTCAAAACAAAAAGTGCTTGCTCTATGGTTTATTCAGGCCTGCTATCATCTTCAGAAGGATGCTGAAGTGCAGCCATTACAAACAAGCTACTGCTCAATGTTCTTATGCAACTTATGGATTTGGGATAAATATATTTAGACCATTCCTAAATACTTTCTTTTCTTAACTATAATGACACTTCCACTTAATTATGGTGTAAATTTCTTAGACCTATAAGCATTCAATATCCAGAGCAGACATTAAAAATATTCGTTACATTTATGCTTTCTTACATTGAATGAATACTATGATATGTTTTTCACTTGCTTTTGATTCAGTTTATGAGCTTGCTTAAAACTTGACTTACTATATTATTACCAATTGCTCTTTTGTGATATTATGTCTGTGACCAACTATGCTATACACATAAATGAATACCTTTCTTTTTAACCACAAAAACACCTTTATCCAATGGAAAAAGAAAACCAGATCAGAAGTACACAAAACTATACAATTAAATTTTCTGTATATATAGTCTAGTACACTAACTATACAATTAAATAATAAACATACAATAATATACTCAGTTATTTACTTTGAGGTATAAAGTAAATAACTGATAAAATTAAATGGAATTAGTAAAGAAAAACCCCATTGCACTTTAGTTCTGATTAGTACATATTACATGTCACTGTGAGTACTTAAGTTTTGTCTCTCAACCTCTCTTTTCAATTAGCATCTGATATATCCCTTGTCCCAGAGGAAAGAAGTGTCAAGAATTAAGAACCTTCAGTTTCAATCTTGGCAATTATTTTAGCCAAATCTAGAGGGAACAAGATCTCTTTTAATAACTTCCTAAAATCAAATTTGATGTAAGATTTAAATGCCAAAACTAATATATAATTATTTTACCAGGTACCTCTGAATTCATCACATATCATTCACAGATCTTTAAGCATTTTTTGAAGAGTATTGCTATTGCTAATATAGTTTTTGTTCCCCTGAAATTAGTGGAAAGAGACAGAATCATGTACAGAGGGATTAGATGATTTCTAAGAACCCAGAGAGACATTATAGAATAAGAAGTTTAGAATCAGCTTAAAACCTTGCCAATAATCAGAAATATAATCCTTACTTTGAAAAAAGTGTAATTAATCACACAATCAAATACTATAGTAGGACACACAAAAACCTTTAATAGTTATGAAAAGAATTGAGGGATTTTCAAAAAGTAATTGATTTTCTCAAAACTTCTTTTCGTGCATTATAGGACTAAAGTATAATAGGAGAATGAACTTGGTTTGAACTCTGCAGACTAACATTTTTTTATCATTGTTAATATGCTTCACTTACATTAATAGGTCTCTGTGAATTCCCTCTTGTGGCTAATCTAAAATATAAAAAAGTGCATTTTTCTCATTTACCTATGATGGCCCTGCATTAGGGAGATAAGGCCCTGTAACTGCCAGTTGTATGAGACATTTGTGTCTCAAATTCTTTTCTGGAGTAGTTTCTTAAATTTGTTGATGATTAAAATCCATATTTTATGCTGCTGTTATAGAAAGGAATATATTTTCACCAATTACTTTCCTAGTTATTTCCAAATATATCAGAAGAATTGTAAAATACATTATAGCTCAAATACTGCCCTAGGAAATAGTAAAATGTTTTCTATGTACATACAAATATGGAGTGCACAAGAAGCAATATTTGTCTCAATAGGAAAGTACTGTTATAACTCTTTTCTCATCCATAAATATTTTGGAATCTTAAGAAAGCCTATTTTTTAATGCTTTGAAGTTGTGTTTGTGTGTCCTCATCCTGCAAGTATTTTATTTCTACCATTCATATCTCTTGACTTTCTATGTTTGAATGCAATCATTTAGGCTCATGTCTAGTTTATCTTCTATAATAAATTATAGGCATTTTGAAAAGAAGATCTATGTCTGATTTAAATTCACACATCACTCAAACTCTTGGTCTAGTGCTTTGAAATGTGGTCAACAAATAATGCAGAATAAAATGAATTCTCATAAAGTGAAATTTTTATTGAATGTTAAAAACATAAAGATACTTGGATAATTGTGAATATACAGTACGTATTTTCAATGAAAAATACAAGCAAATACATTATATATGTTATATTGAATAATTTGATTAAATATTCTTGTTTGCTTTTTATTCACAAATGGATGTTTTTTAATAATACATACAGAAACTTTATCAATGTCAATAACTTGTCAAATTAATTCACAAGACTGAATATAAGGATTTCTTAAGATAAAAAATCAGTTATGGAACATATTTTTAAGAACTAGAAACATGGAATGTTAGCAAAGGCTATGCTGAGTAGACAATAGTGTAAAATATTAAGTACTTAAACATATGCTGAACATACCAGGTTTGTCTGAGAATTCTATAATGTTCTATGTTAACCTTAGCTGAAAAATCATGTGTAGAAGAAATACCACATTAAAGTAGCTTGACATAATTAGAAAAGGAAAAAAAATATAACGCAAATATACACATGAATGTCCACACACACACACACACACACACACACACACACACACAAACAAACAACATGCTCCCTGAACTTACATACAGGACTAGAAGAGAATTAATATTATATACTATTCTTTATGCATAAGAGAATGTGGAAGAGGGAGTCCGCCTTGAAATTTAGAAGGAAAAAAGGAGAAAAGAAAAAAAAATCAAATATACCTGTTGTTGTACCTAAAGTCATGTACCTCTAAGAATGGCCATTTGTTAAGCATAACATTTTAAGGAAAGTGGAGTTCGGTAGGAAAAATTAATTTCTGGGGGGGAAAATTGATCAGTAACATTTTGAGATTTTGTATTCTAGCAGTATTATACATTATCATAAAACCTTGATATTATCCCAAACTTACAAATTTTCTATTAAAAATACCAGACTTTCACTGATAAAGTCTTGTGGAAATAAAGGAATAGCAGTGACAACTACCCAACAGAAAAACTACAAGGTAAATCAAAGCAAAATACAACAACAAAACAGCATCATGGTGTTCAAAACAAGACAACAAAACAGCATCATGGTTTAGCTCTGTATGAACGCCTATTCAAATGTGGAATATTTGAATAATATTTTTTTAAAAAATATATAATAAATTATAGGCAAATGAAATATCAATAAACACTTAATAATAAATGAAAAACAGGGATTCAAGAGCAAGTGTCAATATAAACAAAGAAAAATAAAACTAGACAAAAAGGAGTACAGATTATAAAAATTTCAAATAAATATGTGAGTACATTTGTAAGTGGTTTAGAAATTAAAGTAGGTAATGAGAATTTATTTTTAAATTACTAAAATGAAGAAAAAATAACACATGTAAAATAAAGAACCTATGAGTTGATAACAACTGAACACCAAACGCTTAAGTAACTTTATTTAAAACTTTATTTAAAACTATAAGCTTAAAGATTCAAGCAAACACTACTAACCTCTTTTCAAACTCTTCTACTACTACCAATACAAATGAGTAGAAAAGCTATAGAACTTTGGAAGATAAGATTGGTATGTATTACAAGTTATTACAAATTTCAGATATACTCCAGGACAAGATGAGAGAAGAAGGAGAAGGAGAAGGAGAAGAAAAAAGAAGAAGAAGAAGAAGAAGGAGGAGGAGGAGGAGGAGGAGGAGGAGGAGGAAGAGGAGGAGGAGGAGGAGGAGGAGGAGGAGAGGTGATGATGATGATGATGATGATGATAATAATAATAATAATAATAATAATAATAATAATATTAATCAGGAATTTATCATCAAACAGATTTGGGATTGGAATTCATATTTTTGTGTAGCCTGAACAACTTTATGGAAAGAATTTGATTTTTGAGCTGTCTCTGATCCATAGTATCCTTATTTTTTTGTGAGAAATGAAAGAAAATCCTTACTGTACAAAAACATCTTAGATCAACATCACTGCATTTTTCAAAGATGCTGAGCTCTATTTACCTTCATACAGCAAAAATATAAATTGAGGTTTTGGAGTTGATCATTATAGTGTTTTTGCCTAAATCCCTGGCTTAAAAGGAGTCTAGTGGATATGTTCTCTGGCAAATGAGATCTCAATAAACATTCAATAATAAATGAGAAACATGGATTCAAGAGCAAGTGTCAATATAAACAAAGAAAAATATAACTAGACAAATAGGAGTATAGATTATAAATTTTTCAAATAAATATGTGAATACATTTGTAAGTGGTTTAGAAATCAAGGTAAGTAATGGGAATTTATTTTTAAATTACTAAAATGAAGAAAAAAATAACACATGCAAAATAAATAATGAAAAATTACTGTTTTTTTTATAGCTAGTGTGGAGAACTTAAAACACACATTAGACATTGCTAAAAGAATAATAATAAAATGTAACTCCAGTTTCAAATTATTGAAAAAATAATTGATCAATAAGCCTAGAGAAAACAGAATAAACAGAACAAGATTAGATATGGAAATACATCTAAAAGTATGAATAATCACAGCAAATATTAAAATGAAAATATCTCCAGCAAGTTGTTCACATTTTCAAACTGGTAGAAAATCCAACAGAAATCTAATTCGAAGCCACTTATAATTCTCTCAAAATAACAGCAAATATTCAATGTTAACATAATAACTGATTCAGATGCTTTACGATAAAACCAATATCTAAAAACCAATTTATATGTATATAATGACTAGCTAAAACGTGTTAATGTACATTTATATTATCATATAACTATGTCACATTTAAAAATAATTTTAAAAGAATGTACAACTCCAATATAATAGAAAACATCCAAGATTCACATATAGTTATATGTCATTTATGGATTAGAGGATTTACATTATAAATGTCCCAATATTATCTGTGTGTTCAAATGCAATCAAAATTGTTTTTTAATTCAAATTATAAAAACATAAATGGAAAATCAAAATGCTAAGAATAATCAAGGGATTTCTTGGAAGAACTACAAATTAGAAGCAAATTTGAGGGCGTGGGTAGGTGAGTTAAGGAGTGTTGAAATCCAGAACATTGTCAAACTCAGGAGAGTTATAATAGAGTGGTTTGGATTGGTGGGAAAAGCAAGGTGAGAGTTTTACGTAAGGCACATGACAGTTAAGCTGCTAGTCTATAATTTAGCTCTGTACGAACGCCCTTGGCTTATTTTCCAAGAGCTGTTGTTTTCTCATTCAAACAGCTCTGTTCATTTGTGTGACCATGGTATTGCTTAACAAAAAAAACCTATCATATGTTTCATCTCATTGATTTTTAGAATAAAAAAAGAAAAATATGTTTATTTTGCATATAATTTAACAAAAGCAATGGCTATTATTTTGGCTCCAATTCTCATTTGTTTATAAATAATTATAAAATAACATATCATGAAAATATAGCTATGAGCATAAATGATTACAGGATATTTTATTTTGCTATATGGTTATAATAAATTATTACATTCTAATAATAAATATAATAGATCATCATTATTAATATTATAATATGTATAATTGGGTAATTATATTACATATGCTTTATATACT
The DNA here is from genome assembly GCF_045843805.1 of Urocitellus parryii. NCBI lineage: Eukaryota > Metazoa > Chordata > Mammalia > Rodentia > Sciuridae > Urocitellus > Urocitellus parryii. The sequence goes on from NW_027552995.1 coordinate 71,563, forward strand.
ACACAGGCATACAGTATATATATATATATTTTTTTTTCTATAAAATTTTCAAAATTTCTTTCAAAATTGTAGGGAAATTATTTTAATCATCCAAATATTGTTTCTTCTCTGAATCCAATGTTCATTTGGAAAATTATTTTAAAAGAAGAGTTGCCCTGATACTTACACATATTTGCCAACTTTAAGATTGGTCTTTCATTAGCAGATTATATGTATGCCAAGGATGTCTGTTATTCAAATGAGCTATTCCAAATAGACATGTTTCATTGATCTATTGCTGTGTTTGTGTTTTCATCACCAAATATACTCAGGGAAGGAGCAGACTTCCAAATAAGAGGGTTAATGCCCTGCCACTTAAAAAAAAAAAAAAAAACACAACTTCTCTCCTAAAATCTTAATACTAATATCATAAACATAATATTTGAGCTGGAGAAGATATCAGCTTATTTTTAGACATAAGCATGATAAATTTAGTTAATTCTATTTCTCAATAATATATTATTCTTTTATATTTATTAATCACTAGTAAACTAAGTTCAAAAAAGTCATTACTAATATTCTTAAAGTACATATTTGTATTTTGCCACAAGTAAATCATGAACCCATTCTTCTTAGCGTGTTATGAGTTACAAATGGATCTGCTTAAATTCCAACAGGAAATTCATTTAGAAAATGTAATTCCTTATTTTAAATTATCCATTATCCATTAAATTGAGCAGCTGTGATTCATTTTTTTTTCTCAGAAATGCTAAGTGTTTTCTTTTTCTTTTTTTTGTAGAGCATGTGGGGCCAATTGAGGAAAGAGGCTGTCATCACAGTTTGCAAGTGGAAGAGAATAGGAGGTGATTTTTTTCACTCTCAAGCCTCTTGAAAGTCAAGGATAAGTTTCAAGGATATATTATTTTAATGAAAAGTGGTGTCACACATCTGTGAAGAATGGTAGAGTCTTATCTCACCTTGGAGTGAGATGACTGTCTACTAAACTACTTGAAGTTCTGAGACAAATTTATTTTGCCTAACATTATAGACTTTAATACAAATGAAAGGAGAAAAAAAGATAAAAATCCATAAAAGTATTTATTGAGGTCTTTGTGTAGATTGAGGAGGAGAAATCTCATCTTCTGCTTTAAGCGATTTTTATAAGGAGAATATTGTAGAGAATGGTAAGCAATAGTTGCGTATATGATAGGTTTTAAAAATCTTAAGATTTTTCCTGAACTATCATCCTTGCTATTAATTTTTCCAACAATACAAACAGTAGAACAAAAAAGGAGTAGGGCCCAAGCTTCTATTAAGAGCTTGCCTTCTATCTACATGCTGAAATGAGATTTCCTTAATATATTCATAAGGAAGTAATGAAGAAATGTTGGCTTTCCTTTTGTCAATCCTCCCAGGTCTGTCCCAACTTCCCCCATCTTTTTCTCTTCACAATTAGTATTAAGTATGTTCTATGTATTAGGTCTTAAGTTATGCCATCAGAATAAAATACAGAACAAAGGGATTATGGTACCAGCCATCACTGGGCTTATATTTTAATGTAAAAAATACCACACAATTGTTCCAGGGCACAGTAATTCCAAATGTAAAGTACTATAAAAGAAAGCCTCATAAGAGGAGATCTGCTAATACTTCACACAGCAAAAATAAAAGGCTCATGGAAGTTAGAAAATGAAGAGTGGTCTCAAAGGAGGGCCACAGGTGGTGGGTTCCCACCTCTCTTTTAACGCATCAATTGTCTTGGTAAGCTGTATGACCAGAAATACCATTCCAATGGTCCTAAGTGAGGCCTTGAGATCAAGAGTTTTTAAAAGCACCCTGGCAATTCTTCTGTACAAATGTATTTGACAACTGCTAGTGTACTTCAGCACAATATAGATGATACAGGTTTTGCTAAGGATATGAAATTGTGGCAAGGTAAATTTAAAAGATTTTAAGCCAGGTCCTCATAAATTCTTATTTGGTTATTGTGAGAAGAGTGAATTATATGAAAGAAAGAACAATAGTGTAAATCCAGTTAGAGAAGAACTGGTCTCAAGAGAGAAAACAGTTATATAGAGTAGAATGATGGCAGAGGAAAAATATGAAAAAAAAGATAATTAATAGCAGAGTAACTCCTTCCCTTGCCTTAACTGCAGTGTAAACTTAAGTGCTTAACTTTCCTCTACAAGTTTCTATTTCATTATTTATAAAACAGAATGATAATATTAAATTCCACATGTGCTTATTAGAATGTTAGCCTAGTACAATGCTTTGCAATATAGAAGAAGCACTGATAAATATTAGCTGTTATTTCCCTTAAGTAGACCAGCTTGAAATAAAATTTGGATAACAATGGTTAACTAAAGAATTCCTTCTTCTCTTAATAAGATTCTCTCTACATGAAATATAGTAAATAATAAGTAAAGTTCATATTTTGTTAGATGTGCAAGTGTGAAGCAAAGGAAAATAAATCAGGAGAAGGAGTTAGGAAGTTGCCCAAGTTGAGGGAGTATGGTTTTTAAGTAGAATGGGCAGGAAAGACCTTCTTGAGAAGTTCAAGTTTGATTAGTCAGGTATGACAATTCAATGAGAACAACAGCTCTGTTGATGGTTGGAATCAGATGGAATTTTCAGATTTATACATGGACTGCAGAGGGAAGAAGTCAGGTATTCTACTTTGAAGATGAAAAATCTGAGACAATATAGTGGATATATCAAGTTAGATAAATTAGATATATAAATTCTGGGTTCAGAGGCAGCTCTATATATGAGATAAAACAAAACTAAGAATTTTTATTATACTTTATACACATAAAAGTCATAATACTATCATAAATATCATACATTATGTATGTGTGATACATTGCATACATATATGTGTATGCACACACACACGTTTACTTGATTTTGAACCTCTGTGAAACAATGGGTAAGTTTAGTGTGACATGTTTCTTAAAGTATTTGGGATTATATCACAAGGAGAGACTAAATACTGATCAATTGTTTCTCTGAATTCCAAATTTAACTGGGCATTTTGTGTTTTATCTACCAAGGCTACATGCATATTAAATGTGAAACTATATATACATCTAATATAAAAGAGAAAGGCTCAAAGATGTACCTGGGCACTCTAGTAGTTGGTTTTAGATCAGAAAGGAACAGCCAAGAAGGATAAGATGGAGTAGCTAGTCAAGTAAAACAGATAACAAATGGAAGGGCATAAAATCTGTAGTGATGTTATTAAATGGCAGGAGGAATAAAATATCTGGTGTAAAAGTAGTGGAGTGGGCTTTATCCACAAGCAGGGACAGCTTATGCACAGCATCAAGTATGAAGCAGAATACTGGCTGCATGTGTGTTTGTGTGTGTGTGTGTGTGTGTGTGTGTGTGTGTGTGAGAGAGAGAGAGAGAAGGGGAAGAGCTGTCTTTGCAAATTCTATTCTGATTGCTTCCATTTTTACAGTAAAATATACAGAAAAGCCATCAGTCAGGATACAGCAAGAGATGTTGAAGTTTTCAAGTTTAAGGAAATCATAGAAACACATTAAATATCTGAATACTCATTTTAAAGCAAAATTCTCTTTTTAATTTAAATGCTTTTAGTGTATACCTCATTTGATGATTCTTTTTTTGTAGTCATGAAACACATTTGCATACAGCACACAAGAAAAAGTTATATTAAGCTAGTAAAATAATTTTACATATAAAAATGCATCATGTGAAGATTTAAAATAATTAATACTAAATATTTAGAACTTAACTTTTCAATCTTTACTAAGCCTCCAGGAAAATGTATATTGTGTTTGCTGTGATGTGCTGTTATTTTTACCTGTGTTGAGTAATATATAAGAAAGACATTTAAAACAACACTGATCTACTACTAGGTCACAGCCAACGAATGGAAATTATATACTATATCTTCCAAACCAGGACATTTTATAATGTGTAAAAGGACACCAGACATAATCATGCTAGGGAAACAGTTGTGAACTGTTGTCTCTTTATTTTCAATCTACTCATTTTATCTTATTTATACCTATTTATACTATTAAAGTGGTATTCTCAAACAAGTTTAAAAGCTATGACAATAGAGATTGTCTCTGTTACTGGACTGTGAAGCCGGCAGAGTGACAGCTGACGCTGTTTTGATTTGATTTAAGATTTGTTAGAATTCCATTGTACAACTAGAAGGAATATTTTCAAGGTTTTTATAAATTCTTACAATGACAAATAGCCAAAATAAAACGTTTGGCCTCCTTTATGCAGTGACAAAAGGGAGGCTATACATCTAAATCAATAAAGGCTCCCAAGCCTTCAATAAAATACAGGTCTCAGGACAGTCTTTTCTTGCAGTTGGCACCAAATAAGGTATGGTAAAATTGTCCTTTTCAAAATCAGTTTTTTTTTCATGTTATGTAAATACAAAAAGTGACTTATTAAACCCTCAAAATAGAATTGTATTCTACTCTTCTATTTTGATTACAAAGATTTATATTTTGATATCCTGAGTAGTAATCCCTACCATTAATAACATTCCATAAATTGCCCAATGTAACCATAGTCTCCATATTCTGCATATATTTGTTAAAAAACATGTGAAGGATGTTAAGCAACAATAGTTATGAGTATAATTTCTTTTTCTCCAAATTATCAGTTAATATCTTAAAACATTAATGGATCCATATCAATTTAATGGCTTATATAATTAACACAATTATCAATATTAATACATACCATAGAAGGTCATTTTCGACTAAGAAGCTTAACACCATCCTTTGTTTACATGCCGTCAGTATTGTTTGCAAAATGTCTCTGAAAGTTACTATCATCTATTCAGTTTGCAAGGCCCCTCTTATTTAATACCTTTATCAGACCTCATATCTAGCCAATAAATAGGGTAGCTTAATTGACCACAAACACTCCTATAATCCATTTAATAATGGTATTCTTCCCCTTGGCTACCACTCTAGCAGATTTCCATTCCTATTTTTACTAGACACCATTAAATTTTTTCCTCATGGTCTCACTGCCTAACTAACAGCTTCTTCTAAGAGAAATAGTCCCACCATTTGGCTGTGCCTGTGGTGTAAACTCAAGGATACATAAAAGTTTACCCCTTAGATAGCTATGGTTTTGCCAACAGAAATTACCATTAATTTAAAAGCAATTGAGATGTTATTTTATTTTTGTTTTTTCTAAAGGACAAGTTAGCCTTGCTGTGTCCTGGTATATCTATCTCTGTCTCTGTATATCTATCTCTGTCTCTGTCTGTCTCTTTCTCTCTGGGATCCAATAAGTATGCCGGAGCATACCTGAGTCCTAATTCTACTGAGCTTTTTCAGATTGACCAGTTCTCTAGCTCCACAAGGCCCTCCCTCATTGCTGTTTGTATTCATCATTAGCTATGAGAGTTTATCTATTTAACTGTTAGCTGTGGTTACATTCTCTTCTATGGCTTGAGCTCCTATAAGGAATTATCTTTGCCTTACAAGCAGGAAGGCTGAGCTAGAGGAACAGAATCCAAACTGGAGCCACAGCTCCCATTTTTTGCATAACACCAGTTTCATCAAGTGTGTTACCATGACACAAATTATAAGTCCCACATGATGTGACATAGATTGCATGTCAGACCTCACTTCTTAACATTTTTACTTCACACCCTAGTCACACTACACTTTCTTGTCCCTTTCCATCTGCTACGTTCTCATTCATTTGTCAAGTATCAAATTATGAGAAACCATCTCTGGAAATTTCTACTTGATTCATAACAAAAAAATCTGAGTTTTGTGTTTTGCTTTTGTAGTGAAGAAAGTGTTCTGCTGATTACTGTAGCATAAGCCTGTAATCCCAGCAGCTTTGGAGGCTGAGGCAGGAGGATCTAGAGTTCAAAGCCAGCCTCAGAAAAAACGAGGCACTAAGCAACTCAGTGAGACCTGTCTATAAACAAAATACAAAATAGGGATGGATATGGGACTCAGTGGTTGAGTTCCCCTGAGTTCAATCCCCTCACCCCCAGAAAAATAAGCTTCCTATGCTTTTCCCCTTGGAATTCATCACTAGTGGGCCATGTAAAGTCTTGCAGAGTATTGGGCATGGGAATTCTGGGGCATCTGCTCCTCGAATGCAGGAGAAAGTTATAGTTATTATCTACATTTTTTTTCTGAGTTTATATGAGTACATAGTCCCTTGTTTGAAGACACAGCTTTTGGAAAAGAACAGTGAGTGAACACAGCAGTAGAAAAGAAAAAAAATATAGGACAAGTAGGGCATTGAGGTGATAACGGTTTTGAGAATCAGTAAAGACCAGGGTCCATTCCCAGTGTTGAAGATCGAACACCTGAGAAACACCAATGCAAGTGCAGAAAGAAAGTTTATTTAAGAAAGAGAGCAGAGATAATAGACTGTTCTTGAGAGGAGCCTTGACCAACAACTGGTGACCAAGGGAATGGGGATTTCCTGCTCCTTTTATAGATGTTAGATTTCCTTTATTCTTATGCCCTCTCCTCCTCTTCTTTTGCCTACTTTACCAAAAGGTGGGCCAAAAGGTGGGGAAGCAGAATTCCTTGCCCAGAAAGGGAGCAGCCCAAGCCCATTTATTAACTTCTCTTTGTTGGGAGGAACAGTTCCCCAGAGGCAGGTAACCATAGCAACAGTTCAGAGGACGGGGAAGGGCTCTGGAGGTATTAGCATTTTATTTCATTTCATTTCAATCTCTCCCCCATTTCCCCTATCTGACCTGATCATTCATTACCTACGCTGACTTTCCTTTTACCCCTGGGTCTCAGAGGCACCTATGTAAAGAGAAAAGGCACAGGTGTTATTAGCTATTGTAAGTGTGGATTTGAAAGATGTTGTAATGTTTAATGGGGAAATGTATATAATTTTACTCTGAAATGCTCATTCCTTTTTGTAAATGTATATACCATGTTTTTGATAAGCCAAGAGAACAAATGCAGATTACTTATATCTGCTTAAGTCCAACTGGTATATAATATATGCACGTATGTACGTGTGTGTGTACACATACGTATGCAATTTCCTAACATGCCATCATCCTCAAATAGGATTCTAATGCATTTTGATTTTGTCCTAATGTCTAAGCATTTGGAATTATGACATAAAAGCTGTTGGGGAACACAAGATAAAGTAGTTGCTCTCAGATTAATGTCATATTCCATTTAAGGCCAGGAAAGAGCACACATATTACTGGGACCCCTTGAAAAGCTGTTTTCAGAAATGTTGTGATAATAAGCAAGAACTGAGTTGGGGTTGTGGCTCAGTGGTAGAGCACTTGCCTACCATGTGTGAGGCACTGGTTTTGATTCTCAGCACTGCTTATAAATTAATGAATAAAGTAAACAGGTCCATCAACAAAAACAAAAAATATTAAAATTTATAAAAAAATAAGCAAGCACTACATAAGTATCAATGTAGAACATGAAGTAAAGATGGTAACATCTAAGCTGGTTCCAAGGTTTGAGAAGTTCTTCAGTGCCTAGGGCTTGGACACATTCTAATAATAAGTAATTATGGTTATTTAAGAAATTAAATAATTTTGTTTCTTTTCTGTATATTTTTCTCAAAAGAATAATAAGTTGGTAGACAATAAATCCTTATAATGTTGTTTGGTCCTAACTTCTTAATACAATGTAACTGCTGTGTGTTCTTTTGTTTCAGAGGCACTGGGGAAAATATCACTCAGACACTAAAGGAAATATATAACAAGAGAGTTTAGAAACTGGTTTTACCTGCTAATTAAGACAAGAGGAATTTTGGTTTACTTTGTTTTCTTATATCATGGCTTACTTATTTCTATCTCTTTATGTCCACTCTACTCCATTTTATCTTCTTTATAACTTCTTATGCTTTTCTTTGTTTAGCAAGTTAGTAGACATTTAATAAACCCGGGCCTCCACCTTTTGTAAGAACTTTACCATTTATCTCAGATGCTTTATAATTAAAAACTTTTTCAAAGTGGCCTCATTGAAATTTGGGATTTTTTTTTTGTATTGAGATGTAAGGATTAAGAAGGTCCACTCAGTGCAAAAATTAATTATGTAAAATATAAAGAACTTTATACTCTAATGTTCAACCACATTCAGGTTTATTTTGGAATTCTGCTATTTCGTTAGAGATCAAAAGAGAAAGATACATAAGTCTAGAATATTTATATGAAAGAGTGTTAAGATACTAACAAATTACAACTGAATTTTCTGAACAGTACTTATTTGAAAAACTTACATATTTTATTGAACTATTTTCATGAATTCATTCAAATAAATCTCACTCTTTATTCCTCTATTTTATGATCTAGGTCACACCACTCACTATGAAACACATTTCCTAATTTAATTTGCATTGCCAAGAAATTGAAGACAGCAGTTTATAGGAAGCAAAACATATTATATCAGATGCATTTTTATTTAAGCATATTGTTTTCTAATACTATTACTGTTATTTCATATTCTGTGTCACAGACAATCTGTATATTTTATTGAAGCAGTTCATACTGTAATTGCCTAACTTTTCCGTGAACCATGATTTCATATGCAAAACTTAAATTTCATATAAATTTATCTGTAATTATTAAGCCATAAATAACATTGCCACTACTTCTTGAAAATGGGCCTGAATTTAAAAGATCCCTTAATGCATTTATTCTCTATACATTAGCCTGTTTTAAATCAATATGCTGAAAATGTTTACACAATAATGAAACATCTCCATTTGTGTTGAAGCAGTGAAGATTCCTTAGATTTCTTAGTTTATCTCCAGAAGAGTGCTTATTCCTGATATTTAAAACACTAATATAAACTTCACATACTAATTTAATATTTTTATAAAATATCCTTGAAGCTAAATTTGAAATATATTTATGATAAACCATTTAAAAAGAAATATGTGAAAACATTCTATCCATGTATTTAACAGAAAATCAACTCCATTTAATGGTCCTTGTTTGGGTAATTCTGTTTGTGTTGCTAAAATTTGGGTTCCTAATCTTTAAAAAGGCAATCAGTTTTTAAACCTATTCTCATTAAATTTGACTTGAGAGATTTTTAAAGCTGTTTATTCAAAAATGAGGTAAAAATATCAAAACCTAATGTTTCTAAAACAGCATGACTAATGTTTTTAGCAAGATCACGCCTTTGAGGTACAACCATTTCTCATCCCTATGCATCTGAAGAAAAGTTTTTAGTCACCATATTAGACAATGAAACACGAGGACTCTTTTACTGGACATAATATTCTACTTCCTTTACTCATTCATTTACCCACAGGCATCGATTACCTTTTGTACTTCCCTTCTTTCTCTTCAAACTTCCAATAATCTATCCTTAACCTTTCAAACTGTAACACAGTCTTCCACTTAATTGATAAAATTGAAATTATCATGAAAGGCAGGGACACTCTTTCTTTAGTACAATGTGGAATAGCAGATATCATTGGTTTGTACCTAAAGCCAGAGGGAAATAAATCCATCCTTCAACTGAACTGTGCCATTGATCCTTGGATTTTCTCAAATGTCCTTTTAGGATATTTCTCTACTATTTCTGTTTACTGAAAGTTTGATCACTGAGATGTTACATGCTCTTCCTTGTTTTTAAATTCTCTGTGTGCATTTAATTTTTCTGTGCAAAATAATATGGTTCCTCCTTTAGCCTGTTAATATAATGAATGATATTAATTGACTTTGGAATGTTAACCCAATCTTTCCATTTGAGGCAAATCCCTCTTGGTGTGAACATAGGCCTGTTCTCTCTCTCTCTCTCTCTCTCTCTCTCTCTCTCTCTATATATATATATATATATATATATGTATATTAATATGCTAGATTTACAGGTGTGTGTGTTTGTGTGTGGTTACTATCCTCATAATATGTTAGGCAACTGTTTTAGTCAGCTTTCTGCTGCTGGAAACAAAAGACTTAAGAAGAATAATTAGAGGAGGGAGGATCCAATATGCTTGCCAGAGGGAGGCAGCATCCTGTGTCACTCCATGACCTGGAACTCAAGTAGTGAGAATACTGCATCTCTATGAGTGATATTACTGTTCCCATGCAGGAATCATGGCCATCATGCCTGGGCAGGTCTCCAGACCTAAGCGACAGAATAGGTCTCCCAACTACTCACACATATAGGTCTACCAGGTATCTGAGTGGGACCATCAGCATCAGCACCCAGGCAAAACTTTTGGCCACCTGAGCAGAAATCCTGGATGCAGCTCCCATGCAGAATACCCAGCAACTAACCACATGCAAGCTCTCCTGCTGCCACTCTTGTGTGCACCCTCATCTACCAATGTGGGGCTCCCCCAGGTCACCTCCACCTTGGGACTCTGCAGCAACAGAGATAATCCCTAAGCGTAGTAGTCTGCCTGCACCAGAAAACTTCACACGTTCACACGCGCTCTGGATAAAGCCTATAACCACACTGCACACCAGAGAGCTCATTTCTGAACTCATTATCCAATGCCATCGCCCCCCACCCGAGTGGACACCCAATTGCTTAAAGCAACCGCCTCCATCTTGGGTCACCTTCATCACCATCTTTAGTGAGGGAAACTCCCAGTTCGGAACTCTGGCCATCCAGGTACCCAGGTTTTAACTCCTCCCTCTCCCCAGCAGCTGCTTACCGGCATGGTGACTGCCCAACACAAAACAGCTTTCAGAGGGGCAGGTGCACAGCATGCCCAAAGTGCCACACATAAGAGCCAGGGAGAGAAAGGTCTCTTATTAGGAAGCAGTAGGGGAGAGAGTGAGCATGATATAGTTTTTAACACAGAGACCAGGAACTGGGAGGTCTACAGGAATGATAAGGAGATAAGACCAGATGCTCAGATCACATGAGTGGGCCCCAAAAGAAATCTTTGAGATGAAGTTTCCCTTGGAAACTGGCAGGTGCCACACCCCACTTCCAGGTGCCCCCCACCCAGGACCAACCCTCCCATCCTGGATAACTGAGGATGGAGATACCAGCTTACAACAGACAACCCCACCTATTGGATGAGAAGGGAAGCAGGAAAGATAGTGATCTCCAACCAAATCAATCCTTGTTTCTTCCTTTGAGATTTTTTCTCCTTCCCCCTCTCTATTCTCTTGCCCTCACATCCCAACATATATGAATCCAAGTACTTTGCATGGATTAGGATATTGAGGACTGGAACTCCTGAATAGCATATCACACTTATGTTGTATATTCTTTTTTTTTTCTTTTCTCCAATTTTTATTATTTGAACACTATTATTTTTCTTAATAAATATGTGTTTGTTTTATTTACTCTACTGTCTTCCCACTTACTTGTCTACCCAAATTACTTCCTCTCCTTTCTACTTCTACTAATCTTTCTCTTTAGATTTTCCTTTCACACTTCCTAAGATAAAACAACTCTATATACTCACCTCCTACCTCCTTAACATTTCTTCCTACACCTCACCACCAGTTCTTTGTCCACCATCACAAACTGTAAAACCCCTTTTACAAACCTACATAATATACTGCAGATAATGATTTAATTCACCATTTCTGTACATTGTGACAAAATTGTAAATGTCTTTTTTTAAAGAGAGAGAGAGAGAGAGAGAGAGAGAGAGAGAATTTTTAATATTTATTTATTTTTTTTTAGTTCTTGGCAGACACAACATCTTTGTTGGTATGTGGTGCTGAGGATTGAACCGGGGCCGCACGCATGCTAGACGAGCACGCTACTGCCTGAGCCACATTCCCAGCCCCTGTAAATGACTTAATAGCAACTATTAGTTTTTAGTTTGTATATGGTTTATATTGGTATCTGTTAACATCGTGCTTCCCCTCAAAGGAGAGGTATTGGAACACTACAGGGGCACTATAAGTCTATAATGTAAAAATACAAGTGCCTCAGATTAGAAGGGAAGACACACAAGCAAAATAAAAATACAAGGGAGGTAAGTTCTCCAAACAAATCAAGTTACCATATTATTAGAATCCATGGCCAGCACAGTAGATGAAATTACAGAGAAGGAGTTCAGGATGTACATAAGTAAAATGTTGTGTGAATTAAGGGATGATGCAAGAGAGCAAATACATGGAGTAAAACATCATTTTGACAAAGAGCTACATAAACAAATACAAGAAACAAAAGATTACTTCAATAGGGAGGTAGAGGTTCTAAAGAAAAACAAAGCAAGAATCCTTGAAATGAAAGAAACAATAAACCAAATGAAAAGCTCAGTTGAAAGCATCATCAAAAGATTAGGCCACTTGAAAGAGAGGACCTCAAACAGTGAAGAAAAATATATATAATCTTGAAAAGAATGTAAACCACACAGTGAAAATGGTAAGAAACCTTGAGCAGAACATTCCATAAATATAGGATAGCATAAAAAGATTAAATTTAAGAATTATTTGGATAGAGGAAATCATAGAGTTCCAAACCAAAGATATTAACAATCTAGTGAATGTAATATTATCAGAAAATTTTCCAAAATGAAGAACAAACTGGAAGACAGAATGCAGAAAAAGCATTAGACAGATCCACACCAACCCATATTATAATAAAAGATGCCTAATATAGAGAATAAGGAAACAATCTTAAAAGCCATGAAAGAAAGGAATCAGATACTTATAGGGGGAAACCAATTAGATTATTGGCAAGTTTTTCAACCCATACCCTGAAAGCTATAACATCTGGAACAGCATATATCAAGCTCTGAAAGAAAACGGATGCCAACCAAGAACCCTGTATCCAGTAAAATTAAGCTTTAGATTTGATGATGAAATAAAAACCTTCTGTGGTAAACAAAGTTAAAAGAATTTACAGCTAGAAAACCTGCACCATAGAACATACTTAGAAATATATTCCATGAAGAGGAAATGAAAAACAACAATGAAAATCATCAAAGGGAAATATTACACTAAATGAAAAACTAATCAAAGGAGAAACCAAGTCAAGTTAAATACTAAATTAAACAAAAATGTCTGTGAATACAAATCATGTCTTAATAATAACCTTGAATGTTAATGGCCTAAACTCACCAATCAAAAGACATAGATTAGCAGATTGAATTAAAAAAAGTACCCAACAATATGCTGCCTCTAAGAGATTCATCTCAGAAAAAGACATCCACAGAGAGAAGGTAAAAGATTGGAAAATATCACACCACACACATGGACTTGGAAGCAAGCAGTGGTTTACATCCTCACATTAAATAGAGTAGACTTCAAGCTAAAGTTAATCAAAACGGATAAAGAAGGACATTTTATACTGCTCAAGGGAACCATACACCAACAAGACATAACAATTCTAAATATATATGCCCCAAACAATGGAGCACCTATGTTCATCAAACACTTTCTTTTCAAGTTCAAGAGTCAAATTGACCAAAACACAATAATTTTGGGTGACTTTAACATTCCTCTTTCACCAATAGGTAGGACCTTCCAAACAAAAGCTGAACAAAGAAATTGAAGAAATCAATAATACAATCAATAACTTAGACTTAACTGACATATATAGAATATTTCACCCTTCAAGGAGTGGATACACTTTCTTCTCAGCAGCATATGGATCCCTCTCTAAAACAGACCACATATTATGCCACAAAGCAACTCTTTGCAAATACAAAAAAGTAGAGATAGTAACCTGCATTTTATCAGATCATAATGGAATGAAATTAGAAATCAATGACAAAATAAATAATAAAAGATACTCCAAAACCTGAAGAGTAAATAATGTGCTACTAAATGAACAATGGGTTGCAAAAGACATCAAGAAGTATATTAACATATTCTTAGAGGTAAATGGAAACACTGATACCACATATCGAAATCTCTGGGACACAATGAATGCAGTTCTAAGAGGAAAGTTCATTGCATGGAGTTCATTTTTTAAAAGAAGCAAAAGTCAACAAATAAATGACCTAACACTACATCACAAAGCCCTAGAAAAAGAAGAACAAATCATCACTTAAAGCAGTAGAAGACTGAAAACAATTAAAATTAGAGCTGAAATTAATGAAATTGAAACAACAATAACAACAACAACAAAAAATAATTTTAAAAATTGACAAAACAACAAGTTGGTTCTTTGAAAAAATAAATAAAATTGGCAAACCCTTAGCCATGCTAATAAAGAGAAGGAGAGAGGAAACTCAAAATACTAATATTCATGATTGAAAAGAAGTATCACTACAGAAATACAGAATATAATTAGAAATTATTTTGATAACTTATACTCCAATAAAATAGATAATATTGAAGGCATCCACAAATTTCTAGAGTCATATGCTTTGCCAAAATTGAATCAGGATAATATACACAATTTAAACAGATGAATTTCAGGTGATAAAATAAAGGATGCCATCAAAAGCCTACCAACCATGAAAAGTCCAGGACAAGATGGATACATTGCTGAGTTCTACAGGACCTATAAAGAAGAACTAATACCTATACTCTTCAAACTATTTCATGAACTAGAAAAAGAGAGACCACTTCCAAATTTATTCTATGAGACCAATATCACCCTGATTCCAAAACCAGGCAAACAAACCCCAAATAAAGTAAACTTCAGATGAATATCTCTAAAGAATATAAATGCAAAAATTATTAGTAAAATTCTAGCAAATTGAATACAAGAACATATCAAAAAGATAATGCTACCATGATCAAGTGGGGTTCATCCAAGGGATGCAAGGTTGGTTCAACATACTAAATCTATAAATGTAATTCATCACATCAATAGACTTAAAGATAAGAATCCTGTGAACCTCTCAATAGATGCAGAAAAAGCATTTAACAAAATACAGCACTCATACATGTTCAAAACACTAGAAAACTATGAATAGCAGAAACATATCTCAACAATACAAAGCTATCTATCCTAAGCCCCAGGCCAACATCATTCTAAATGGGGAAAAGTTGAAAGCATTCCCTCTAAAAACTGGAACAAGAGAGGGATGCCTTCTTTCACCACTTCTATTTGGCATAGTTCTTGAAACACTGGCCAGATCAATTAGAATGATGAAAGAAATTAAAAGGATACATATAGGGCAAGAACTCAACTTAGCACTATTTGCTGACAATATGATTATATGCATAGAAGAACAAAAAATTTCCACCAGAAAACTTCTAGAACTAGTAAATGATTTCATCAAAGTGGCAGGATACAAAATCAGCATCCATAAATCAAAGACATTTCTCTATGTTACAAATCCTCAGAAAGGGAAACAAAACAAGAAAAACTACCCCATTTACAATAGCCTCAAAAAAAAAACCTAAGATACTTGGGAATCAACCCAAGGAAAGAGGTGAAAGACCTCTACAACAAAAAACTGCATAACACCAAAGAAAGAAATGAAAGGTCTTAGAATATGGAAAGATTTTCTTTTCTTTCTTTCTTTCTTTCTTTTTTTTTTTGATAGGCAGAATTAGTATTGTCAAAACGACCATACTATCCAAAGTATTATACTTATTTAATGCAATTCCAATCAAAATCTCAATGGCATTTCTCATAGAAATAGATAAAGCAGTCATGAAATTCATCTGGAAAATTAAGAAAACCAGAATAGCTAAAGTAGTTCTTAGCAGGAAGAGTGAAGCAGGTGGCATCACTGTAACAGACCATAAACAATGCTACAGAGCAGTAGTATCAAAAACAGCATGGTATTGGCACCAAAATAGACTTGCAGACCAGTGGTTCAGAATAGAAGACCCATAGAGACTAACCCATATAATTAAAGTGATATTAGACAAAGTTATATTAGACAAAGATGCCAAAAACATATATTGTAGAAAAGATAGCCTCTTCAACAAATGGTGCTGGAAAAACTGGAAATTCATATGCAACAAAATGAAATTAAAACCCTATCTCTCACTATGGACAAAACTCAATCAAAGTGGATCAAGGACCTAGAAATTAAACCAGAGACCCTACGTCTAATAGAAAATAAAGTAGGCCCCAATCTCCATTATTTTGGATTAGGCCTCCTACTTACCTAATAAGACTCCTATAGCACAAGAATTAATATCAAGAATTAATAAACAGGATGGATTCAAACTAAAAACCTTCTTCTGAGCAAAAGAAACACTCAGGCGAATATTGAGCATACAGCATGGGAGCAAACTTTTACCACTTGCACATCAGATAGAGCCCTAATCTCCAGGGTATATAAAGAACTAAAAAAAGCTAAACACCAAACAAAAAAATAAATAAATGGGCCAAGGACACGAACAGGTACTTCTCAGAAGGTGATATAGTCAGTCAACTAATATATGAAAAAATGCTCAACATCTATAGCAATTAGAGTAATGCAATTCAAAACTATTCTAAGATTTCATCTCACTCCTGTCAGAATGGCAACTATTAAGTATACAAAAATCAGTAGGTGTTGGCAAGGATGTGGGGGAAAAGGCACACTCATACACTGCTGGTGGGACTGCAAAATTATGCTGCCAATATGGAAAGCAGTATGGAGATTCCTTGGCAAGTTGGGAATGGAACCACTATTTGACTGAGCTATCCCTCTCCTCAGTCTATACCCAAAGGACTTAAAAACAGCATACTACAGGGACATAGCCACATCAATGTTTATTGCAGCACAATTCACAATAGCTAAATGGTGGAACCAAGCTAAATGCCCTTCAGAAGATGAATGGATAAAGAAAATGCAGTATATATACACAATGGAATATTACTTAGCAATAAGAGAGAATAAAATTATTGCATTTGAAGGTAAATGGATGGAGTATATAATGCTAAGTGAAGTTAGCCAATCCCCCAAACCAAATTCTGACTGTTTTCTCTGATATAAGGAGTCTGATTCATAGTTGAGTTGGAAGGGGGAGCATGGGAGGATTAGACAAAGTCTAGATAGGGCAAAGGGATGGGATGGCAGGGGAATTGACATGGGGGTAAAAAAGATGGTGGAATGAGATGGACATCATTACCCTAAGTACATGTGTGAAGACAGGAATTATGTGAATATACTTTGTATACAACCAGAGATGTGGTAAATTGTGTTCTATATGTGTAATATGAATTGTATTGCTTTGTACTGTCATGCATAAGAAATTAGAATTTAAGAATATGAGTAATTAGAGGAGGGAAAGTTTATTTGGGAGCTCAGGGTTTCAGAGGTCTCAGTCATTAGATAGCTGCCTCCGTGGCTATGGATTCCAAGTGAGACAGAACTTTATGATTGAAGAGGTGACAGAGGAAAGAGGCTCAAGCTGTCACACTGGAAGCAGAGAGAGAGAGAGATAGCATTCTCCTCATCTTGACAAAATATAAACCCCAAAGACATGGCCCCAATACCCCACTTTCTCAGCCTCACTCTATTTGACTTCATTACCACTCAGTTAATCCCTGTCAGAGGATTAATTTCTTAATTGTGTTAATTCATTGACTGATCCCATAATACAATAATTTCACCTCTAAACATTCCTGCATTGTCTCACAAATGAGCTTTACAGTGACACACATATTTAAACTATAACAACAAAAATCTCTCTTCTTTTGTATTCTGAAATATTTTGTGTAAATTATGTCTCATGAGTATAGTATTCAAATGAGTTTTGCTTTGTGAATCAATTTCAGTGCATTTTTTTGGAGGGTTTATGGTTTATAGGTGATAATCTCACTTTTTCATCTTTCAGATTTGGTGGAAATCACCAGTAAAAAAATTTGGACATGGAACTGTTTTTCCAGTTTGGTTAATAACATAAACATTTTTATAAGGTCTAGAATTTTCTCTATTTTCAATAAATTACCTTTATAGTTGAATTTTTTGTTTTTGTTACTAATCCTTCTTTTTATTTGTTTTCATAAAAAATTACATTAGTTTTAATTTATGTAATGTTTTCTCTATGTTCTATTATTTTTATGAATCTTATGTTTACATGAATCAAAATTATATTGCCTAATATTAATTTTAAATGCTAGTAAATGTCTATAAGATGGTGTTTTTATTGTATTGTTCAGATCTTTTAAAAAAATTTTTCTCACTTGTTTGTGCTCTTCCTATTTCCTGGGAGAGTATTGATGTGTTAAGATTTCTCTATATTTCTTCATACATTTTAACCTGTCATGTAATTTTTGGTTTATAAAGTTGCTTTATCTGTTGCTGTTTTTATAATTAGTCATACCTGTCTTACATTTCCTGTAAATATGATCTTTAGAATTTAAAGCTGTTTTTTACTGCTATCTTTAATAGTTTTGGCTTTGTTAAGGTTTGGATAGGAGATATCCCACAAAAGCTCATGTGTGAAACCATGCAAGAATGTTCGGAAGAGAAAGTTATGGGAGCAATCAATGAATTAACCCAATCAATTAATTAATCCTCTGAGAGGGAGTAACTGAGTGGTAAATAGAAGCAGGTGGGGTGTGGCTGTAGGAAGTGGTTAATTTGGAGCGTGGCTATAGGGTATACATTTTGTACCTGGAGCTGGAATCTCCCTCTGCTTCATGATCACTGCGATGTGAGCTGCTTCCCTCTGCCACACTCCTCCACCATGATGTTCTGCCTCACCTGGAGCCCAGATGAATGGAGCCAGCCTTCTCTGAAATTGTGAGCCCTCTAATAAGTTCTTCCTACCCTGCAATTGTGCTGGTCAGCAAAAAAGCTGAATAAAACAGTCTTCAATTCTGTCTTCTCTCCTATCAGAACAGCAAAGTCTTCCATCTTTTTTTTTCCTTATCAGTTTATATTTTGCATCCTTTGAGTTGGGTCCTCCAGAATCATGTTCCTTTAGGTATGTCTCATGAATATAGTATTGAAATGAGTTTTGCTTTGTGAATCAATTTCAGTGTATTTTTTGAGGAGGGTTAATAGGTGATAATATCACATTTATTAATATAATTGCATACTTTGTTTGAATTCTCTTTTGACATTTTTGTTATGCTCTTTTTTGTGTGTTTACATCATATTTAATTATGTTCCTGCACATAGTTGGCTTGCTTTCATATAATGGGCAGTCTTAATGTTCTATTGTTTAATACATTTTCATTTTTATTCGAGTGGCGATGCTTCTACTAATAAAATTTATAATGTTTTTATTGTTTCCCAGCTTAAACTTTTAACATTGGATTTTGCAACTATAAAAATTTCCTTAGATTCCCCATTACTATGATTAAATTCATTTTTCTTCCATCTCTGTTCTCTTTCCAAATATAAATTTATGCTATTTATATCTTGTTAATATTAGCATCATTATATATGCTATAAACTCTGTGCCAATATTTTAGTCTTTGACTCATACTTAGACACATGAATAATTATGTAAATATATTTATATGTAAATATGTATTTAATATTTAAAATACATTTGTATCAGCAATACAGTCAAATGCATGTAAAATATATGATATTATGATATCTATGTAACTTTATTTGATCAATAATTAAATGTACATATATTCTGTTCAAATTTCCATTGTCATCTCTTATCTGAGTGGAGCCCATTTTCTAATAGATGTTTCAGGAAGATTCTAGGTACAGTGCCTCCTTGTATGATTAAAGACTGCCTATACATTTAATCCTTTAAAGACTCCATGGCTAGATGTCAAACTTTTGATTTTCACTTTCCTTTTTGAGAATCTTATTGAATTATGCTGCCTGGTCTGTCAAGAATCAAGAATTCTGAAACCAATTAGATTTTGTTTTCAATGCAAGTCAACTTCATCTTTTTGACTGATGTCCTAAAACATTTTCTCTTTGATCTTTATATTTCTACAGTTTTGATAGAACATATTTCAGAGTAGATGGTTTCAGGTCAGTGTTCACAGATGCGCTAGCCCTTTCAGTACACAGATTTTTGATGTACTTTTATTTCCACTATGTGTTCTCAGATTGAAGCTTATATACTGTTCTGTTTCACTGTTTTGTTTTGTATTTCACATATTACAAAGATGTAAATAAATATGTGTGCTTGTGTTTATGTATATTGTGTATGAATTTGTGTGTGTATGTGTATGTGTGTCTGTGTGTGTATATATATATATATATATATATATATATATATATATATATATATATAAAGAAAAGCAGAAATAGAGAGAGAGGAACCAAGAGGAATAAAAAAATTCAGAAAAAAGAAAGGAAAATCAATCCAAGAGAAAAGGCTGGTTAAAAGACATTTTATCAGGAGTTCTCTATTATCTCTGAAAATCAATGAATAGAAAGAATGTTCAATGCATGTTGTGCATTTTGAAGTGTTGCTCTTGCTGAGTAATTGCTCTTGCAGGGAATAATTAATTGTTATTTTTTTATTTCTTTAAAATTGACTTATAACATTGCATATTTTTATTTTGTGCAAGACGATATTATTAAGTATACATATATGTGAAATATTTAAACCTAAGTAAGTTACTGGATTTATTATCTCATATAGTCATCAATTGTGGTGTTCTCCTTATATTTTTCTTGAATAAGATATGTCAACATTAACTATACTCATCTTGCTGCACAGTAGACATTTTGAGAAAAACTTCCACTTACCTAGCTGCAATATGTGTCCTTTGACCAACATCTCCACATTCCTCTCTCCCCTCCAACCTCCTGTCTCTGGTAATTGATAAAGTAAAATAAGTCAGGCACAGAAAGAAAAATGCCACATGATTTCATTCATTTTATGTAATCTAAACATGTTGAGCTCATGGAGGTAGAGAAAGGGATTTTTATTGACTAACATTTTTTCCAAGCATGGGTTCTACAATTCCAATCTAACACAGAAGACTTCATTGTAGTCTTCTACTTTTCTTATCTGTAAATTCTTTTTCAGACTATGAAAAAAACCTAGCTCTCCTCACCTGCAGTATTATTTCCTGATTCATTCAAACTGAATATGCACGGCAATCCATGGATTAGAAACATCAGACTGATGAATATACTCAGCTGGTATTTTCCAGACACAGAGAAAAGCAAACTACACAAAAGATTGATGAACTACTGTGTAGTAGTGTCTTTAGGAGAGGAGGTAAATACAAAAGAAAATCTCTTATCTAATGAACAGGCATTCAAATTTATGTCATAAAGTTTTAAGTATTCTTAAAATAATTATAAACCCTTGCAGAAAATGTATTACTAATTAAAAAGCCTTATTAATTAGGTGAATGTTTTCATTTATAGAACATACAGAAGCTCTCTTAATACATCTTTACAAAGCTGATCTTTGAGATCTTACCTTTTTGAAGAGGTACCAGCTGGACTATCATAGCTAATAAATATTTCTATCTTATATCCCATACTTTCTGCATTTGTTAGTTCCCTGAGTGTAAACAAGGCTAGATAATATAGATGATGCTTTAGGATGGGTTTTATGTAAAATAAATTGTGGAAAGCAAATTATAAAAGTCTCAAAGAAAAAGTTTTCTGTTTCTCTAATAAGATGCCTACACATGTTTAAATAGAAATAAAAATTCTAAAGTATGTCTACCTTTTTTATCCCTTAAGTGTCTTACTTTGGCCTACTTTTCAATTAACTTCCTTGATATCAATTAAGGAATATTTGAAGGCTTCTACTATAGAAGTAGGATGTATTATGCATAAAACATAGATATCTTAGTTTAATATAGTGAGGCACTGAAAAGTGTATTTGATCTCAGAATGTTTAAAGCATGTGTCTTCATTTACTTTAATTCAGAAATCCAGTAATATAGAAACTAAATATACAGAAAATCCTAAGTGCAAATAGAAAGAAGGCAGGGAAGATGGACTCTGGATTTACCAGGTTTTTAGAGCATATTAATCCCTTTACCTTCCACTGCCCATCACCACACATAATACTATGTTCAACAGAATTAAATTTGAAAAATAAACCTACTATTAAATATTAATTCCATTGTTTTGAAAGTGTTACTATGGTATAGAACAAATGAATCAATGAATAAACAGAAATTCTCACAATTTCTTACTGTTTTCTTTTTACATTTTAAAACTTTCCATGTGACATTCTTGCTATTAACATTCTTTAAGAGAAATGGGAGAGAAAGCCAACGATAGGCCACTGATAGATCTTGTCCCATTCTTGCAGTTAGGCCTTCAGGTCTACTGTTATTTCAAATGAACCCTAAATTAGATAAGCCCATTCTGACCAGGATTGATAAAGGCAAAAACAAGAACACTCCCTAATTGAGCATGGACAGAACATGCACATTGTCTGAGCTACAACATATAATATCTCCCCTTCCTGGTTTGTGAATGACTGCTGTTTCTCTATCAATTATAACATTAGGCTCACTTTGGTTATTGTCTTCGTAGAAAAGATTTTGTGGGGTATTTAATCATGGAATTGCTTATCCGTCCTGATAGTCGACAATTCAGGACACAGTCCTGTTTTCTTAAATTCTTCTGCAAAACTTTGCATAGCTCCACATTAGAGAGTATTGTAGCTTATTGATTAAATTATCCAATTCAATAAAAGTATGGTAACCAGAAATGGGAAAGCTGTTTCTGTATGCACTGTTTAAATTACAATTAAGTTTTCCAGCTGGAGATCTCCAAAATATTGTGGAACCCTCACAGGGATGGTATTTGCCTTATTCTATTTTAGGATTCCTTAGCAATATCACCTTAGAGCAACAGCTGTTCAAAACACTGAGATTGGTATGAATTTTTCTTCTACTGCCAGGCAAGTTGAAAAGCTATAAAATATTTTCAGTTCATTTCAGGTTCAGGTATCCCTAGGAGCAATTGTCTTCATGCAATCAGAAGGGAAGATACTAAGATTGCAAAACGGAGATTCAGAAACTAAATGCAAACTGCTGTTGGTTGGATACACCAACTGGGAGTTTATTACCAAACACCAGACATTAGAAGATCAGTAGCTAAATTAGCCAGAGTAAACATCCCGAGGAACAAAACTAGTGCCAGCTCACTGAGCTAACAATAAGACAAGTGGGTGGCAATGGGGCTGAGGAAACAAACTAAATAAATTTGGATAAGTTCAGTATCTGTTCCTATATTGATGGACATAATTTGGAAAAAGAAATCTGTTTAAAAAAACAAATTCATTTGAAGAGATGGTTTTCTAGCTGCGAATTCTTTTAACTTTTGTTTATCGTGGAAGGTTTTAATTTCATCTTCTAACCTGAAGCTTAATTTCGCCGGATACAAGATTCTTGGTTGGAATCCATTTTCTTTAAGCGTTTGAAATATGTTATTCCAGGATCTTCTAGCTTTTAGAGTCTGTGTTGAGAGATCAGCTGTTATTCTGATTGGTTTACCCCTAAATGTAATCTGCTTCCTTTCCCTTGTAGCTTTTAAAATTCTCTCCTTGTTCTGTATGTTGGACATCTTCATTATAATGTGTCTTGGTGTGGATCTCTTATGATTTTGCACATTCGGCGTCCTGTAGGCTTCTAGGATTTGGGATTCTGTCTCATTCTTCAAGTCTGGGAAGTTTTCTTGTATTATTTCACTGAATAGATTGCTTAATCCTTTGGTTTGGAGCTCTGTGCCTTCCTGTATCCCAATGACTCTTAAGTTAGGTCTTTTGATATTATCCCATAGCTCTTGAATGTTCTGCTCATGGTTTCTTAGTAGACTTGCTGAGCTATCTATGTTCTTTTCAAGTTGAAATACTCTGTCTTCATTATCTGATGTTCTATCTTCTAAGTGATCCACTCTGCTGGTAGTATTCTCAATTGAGTTTTTAAGTTGGTTTATTGTTTCCTGCATTCCTAGTATTTCTATTTGTTTGTTTTTTATTACCTCTATCTCCCTGTGAAATTGATCTTTAACTTCCTGGATTTGTTTGTCAATGTGATCTTTCATTGTCTGATTTTGCTGTCTCATGTCTTCCTTGAGACTCCAGATCATCTGAAGCATGTATGTCCTGAGCTCTCTATCTGACATTCCATCTGTTGCAGCTATTACCTCTTCTAAAGTTGAGTTGACCTGCATTGCCTGTGGTCCTTTCTTTCCTTGTCGTTTCATACTGCTGGCGTTTCTTCCTGCTTGGTGAAATTGTTGTGTCTTTGATATTTTCCCCCTCTATTTATTTATATTGCTCTTGTATAGTTGAAAAATCACCCTTGCAGGGCAGGTAGTGGCTGTGATCCTCCTCCAATTAGTGTGATCCGTCTACCATGCTGGCAGGCCCTAGGTCTGCTTTGCTGGTCGGTCAAAGGTCTACCTACCCAGCAGGCGCCAGGGGCACCTGTGTCACTCCATAGGTTGCTGGGCCTAACCTCCCGATGGGTTGCAGGTTCGCCTCGCTTGCAGGCACTGGGGGAGGGGCCGGTTCCGCCCCTCAGCAGGCTTTGGGCTGGCTCTGCTGCTGTTCTCAGTCCCTCCTACCTGCAGACACTGGGGGAGGGGACGGGCCTAGCCCTCAGCCGTCCGCCGCCGGACCTGTCCTGGTGGGTCCGGTCCGCGTTCCCCGCCGGCGCGTGTAGCTGCAGTCCCTTGGCTGGTTGCTGGGCCTGACCCGCCCGCCCGTGGCTTGCAGGTGCGCCTCGCTTGCAGGCACTGGGGGAGGGGCCGGTTCCGCCCCTCAGCAGGCTTTGGGCTGGCTCTGCTGCTGTTCTCAGTCCCTCCTACCTGCAGAAACTGGGGGAGGGGATGGGCCTAGCCCTCAGCCGTCCGCCGCCGGACCTGTCCTAGTGGGTCCGGTCCGCGTTCCCCGCCGGCGCGTGTAGCTGCAGTCCCTTGGCTGGTTGCTGGGCCTGACCCGCCCGCCCGTGGCTTGCAGGTGCGCCTCGCTTGCAGGCACTGGGGGAGGGGCCGGTTCCGCCCCTCAGCAGGCTTTGGGCTGGCTCTGCTGCTGTTCTCAGTCCCTCCTACCTGCAGACACTGGGGGAGGGGACGGGCCTAGCCCTCAGCCGTCCGCCACCGGACCTGTCCTAGTGGGTCCGGTCCGCGTTCCCCGCCGGCGCGTGTAGCTGCAGTCCCTTGGCTGGTTGCTGGGCCTGACCCGCCCGCCCGTGGCTTGCAGGTGCGCCTCGCTTGCAGGCACTGGGGGAGGGGCCGGTTCCGCCCCTCAGCAGGCTCTGGGCTGGCTCTGCTGCTGTTCTCAGTCCCTCCTACCTGCAGACACTGGGGGAGGGGACGGGCCTAGCCCTCAGCCGTCCGCCGCCGGACCTGTCCTAGTGGGTCCGGTCCGCGTTCCCCGCCGGCGCGTGTAGCTGCAGTCCCTTGGCTGGTTGCTGGGCCTGACCCGCCCGCCCGTGGCTTGCAGGTGCGCCTCGCTTGCAGGCACTGGGGGAGGGGCATCCACTGCCAAAACCTAGAAGGATAATTATAATTGCATATAATCTTATGTAAATCTTCCTAAATACATTTGTCTCTGCCAGTGCAACCAGTTACTCAGTTTCCTCAAACCGTGCTGATTGGAAAAAGATTAACAAACACAAAAATAGAGAAAGCAGGACCCATGGATCAGCCAACCTCTGATGGAGGAAGACTGAAGATGAGCAACTTCTGCACGTTTATTATATAGGTTTTTACATCAAAGGGATTCACTGTGAGAAAGTTACTTTAAAAGTAAGTAAAGTTTGAACAGCCGATCATACAGTTATCAGCTTGTACCCACAATTCTCCATCTCCAAGTAGTTGGCATTTGAATCTTAGATCATGAACTGATAAATTCCATGGCAACCACAAAATTTCCCTCTGAACAGGGTTTCACCACACAACCAGGCAGTTTTCTTGGTGCCTTTGCACCAAGAGATTCCCAAAGGAAGCATCAGCCTCTGTCTCTGGGAAGTTCAAAGACTCATTATTCATTCACCATTCCTGACATAAGTAATCTCTCAATTTCTAATGCCTAACACAATGTAAATACTATGAACATAGTTACATGCTAGGTACTTGAAATCTTCCATGGATGTTTTATATAAAATTGCATCAGACCCTTAATCATTTATTTTTCTCCTTCCTCACTTTATCTTTCCTCCTTTGAATTTAATAATAACTGAGCCATTACCTATATTTTATTTTACTTTCACACATATTTATGCACACAATTGTAAGCAGGAATTTTGTCTCTTTTGTTTATAACTACATCTCTAACATCTAAGTAGTGGTTAGTATATGTTTGTTTTATATATATACATATATATATATATATATATATATATATATATATATATATATAATTTAAGAAGCAATAAAATATGACAATTTTGCTTGAACATTTATTTATATATTAATAATTGAACAATTTATTGAACATTTAGTGAATATTAGTTTCTAAACAGCTTTTAAATTTATTTTACTAAGTCTTAAGAATATGAAAACTCCAATATTAACACTGGACTGCAATTTATCATAATTGCTGTGAGAATATAAAAATATACATATACTTTCCTTGATCTATGTGAAATTCCTGGTTTTGATATTTATATACTATAAGATGTAATCATTGGTGAAAATTTTGTGAAGCATACACATGATAAATCTGTAATTACATTAAAAGAAAAGTTTACAAAATAATAATAATTTACAAAATAATTAGGTGGCTCTATTAATTGATTAATTGCCCTTGATTAGTTTGTATTTATTTTTGAAAAGTCATTATTTTATTCTAATTTATTTAATTTCTAGTAAAAGATAGATTTAACAGAAATCATTGCAGAGTGAAAGTTCTGCTGCATTATTTAATTCACTATTTTTAAAGAAATACAGATAAAATAATATTCCTATTGAAATATAACTCCCAACAAAAATCTCAGATCAAGAAAATGTGTTTGATATTCATGTACTGACTCTTTCATTTTTATAATATTCAAGGACCTATTTCTCATAATACACACTTTCAGAGTTACTTTACCTTTGAACACATTCAACATTTTGTTTTGTTATGATCCATTTAAATAATTTTAAATGTAACTGACCACTTCAAACATTTTTTTTATTGACTAAACCAATTATGTTTTATAGTATAACACAATAATCCACTCAGTTGTTTCCTGGGTTATCAAAAACTACATATGTCTGGATGGCTTTATTACCTTCATCATAACTGCCTGTAATTCTTTCCTTTTCTTAAATACTGTCTTTAAAATACTCCCATTAGACTCATATTCACTCTTCTTTTTCTTACAGTATCCCCAGCCATTTATAGCCACAGAAATGGCACTTTTTAACTTCCCTTGTTAAATAAGTTCCCATTTTGTTTTTTTCTTATAAAGAAGTGAACATTTGTTTCATCTGCACCAGAATCAGCACCAGTTTCATACACTTTATGATATTTCAGTACTTTTTTAATGAAAGTAAATTATCTGCAGGACACAAGTACATGACCTGGTTTGACATTTAGTGTCTCTTCTGTGACATGGCAGTTTCTCAATATTTCTTTGTCGCTGATCTTAATATTATTTCAAGATGTAAAAGTCTGTGGTTTGTTATTTTGTAGAATTCATCTTAATTTGGATTTGCCTGATATTTTTTATAAATAAATTCATCTTATATTTTCTTGTAAGGTTTCTCTGGAAGTGACTTTTTTTTTTGGTCATGAGTAAATGAGGTCCATAGAAATATGTTGCTGTTTTGTCTCAGTAATTGTGATGCTAGATGTGATCACACTTTAAAGGTGGTATCTACTATGTTTATAAAGGTATTAGTCTACTTTATGATTTATTAGGAAAAATAGTAGTTATTTTTATACTAAATTTTTTGTTGCTAATCCACCAACCATTGATTATTTTCTAATTATATTCATATACCTCTACCCATATCTAATAAACAGATTTAGATGTAGTTTGCTTCCTATTGTAAGGAAGAGCCCTCTCTTTTCATTTATTTTTTATGTTTTTTGTTTATATAAGTATAGAGTCATGAATTATTATTTTATTCAATCAATTAAAACTAATGATTCAATTTGTTTTTATATACAAATTGTCCATTTCACTCATCTCTTTCTGCAAAGTTATGTTATTTGCCTAGACCCACTGCCCATTGGGAAACACAGTATTTATGCAGGCCAGGAGTAAAATCTAGATATTAAATAGCTCTGTGAGTTTTTCTTAATATTTATGTAATTTACATTAATCTTTGTTTATAAATTATTTGAAAATGTATGAAATGAGCTTCAACGTATTCAGAGAAATTTGTTAATAAATATGAAAAAGTAAGATAATGTCTATGGAAAAATTTTTTATATATTTTAGGCTTTTGCCTCATGTATAAAATTTTTATTTGTATATGTCAATCAGTTATGTGAATATTAATACCATCCTGAGAATTTTTTTCATAGAATATAAAAACTTGTAAAAATTTTCATATAAATTGTCTAAATATTATCTAAAAAGTTGTTCTGGTAGCAATTAAAAGCAACTCGATAATATTAGGTTAAAACTTTGTCTAAGAAATTCTCTATCCAAGAAAGATTTTATATCAGGAAAATCATAATAAAACGAAAGAAATACTGGAGTATACTGTTGGCTACTTAAAACTTGTTGTAGGACCATTAAAGTGGATCATACTCTAGTTCAAAGAAAAAAACATGATAGCTTCCTTCTCCCCATTGCCCTGCTTTTGAGTGAGATAACAGCCACAGAATGAAAACAGTGCAACCAGAAATGAATAGAGAACTGTGGTGCCCAGAGAAAGCTCTCCAGGTGTTGTGTTCCTCAGGTAGTTCTCCTCCTGCCACCAAGCATCAGTCTCTCAAAAGCAGAAGAAAAAGATTGGGACTAGCATCTATCCTTAAATTCTTAACATATTTTACAGAAGTATGACATTTCTTCATTAAGCTTAGTTTGAGGAATTTATATTTCATATAAAATATTATCACCCTAAATCAGTCTATTACTATTTTAAAGTCTCTAATAATATGTAAAATAACTGTTATTAAAAGAAAAAATATAGATTCCTCATCTTTGAGTATAGTATTTAATTTTATTGTTGCCCTCAAGGCCTCCATTAAATATGTCATGTCTTAGATGTATAAAGCCTAAATCAGGAAAGCACTATTATGACTTCTGCTTATTCTGATTTTAGTTGCCTACTGTTCTGATGCATTATCTATAATAGTTCCTACACATTAATTTTAATTTATTCCCAGGAAAAAAAGAACTCTTCTTAACTTGTCTAAAAGCATTTTTGCCTAGGATTAAAAGGATTGCCATTTTTACATGCTGACTTTAAATGAAAAAGAATAAAAATGAGAGCTATTTTCATTTTCCAAACATGGCTTTTGAAGTTTTCAAAGTGATTCTTGATAGAGAATAAGACCAGATAAAAATGTTACTACTGCTCTGGCCTCAGGAAGAAAAAAGAATCAAAACACCAGTTTCCCATGGCGACTCCCTTTCTGAAGAACTGATCATTAAATCATCCTGCTGTTTGACTTTCTTGTCATATTTTACAGAAGTATGGCATTTCTTTGATTGGTGCTTAATTTGAGGAATTACCTTTTCTTTTTTTTAATCCTGTAACTTTAGAAAGAGTGAATAAAGACATTTTACTATCATGATGAGTACCCTCTGAATACCTCAAATGTTATTAGTTCTCAAAATCCAATGAACTAAATCTGGATTTGAGACCACCAGCGAGCTATAGGCCTGAATGGCAATGTCTTGGCCCCTGATAGAATTGCTTTTACTGAATTGCATTCTGGAATTTTGCCAGCAGTTTATTTTCTGGATGAAGAAAAAAACAATCACAAGAACCTTGCTAGCATTGTGGTGTTGTTATTGAGGACATCAGTCAATGTATGGATGGAATAGCTTCCACTTTAGAGTATCCCAGAGGAGAAATTCTTCTCAGGCCTCAGCATCAGTAGGAGTTATACATCTTTTAAACCACAGTCTTTCCTACCTCTTCTCCTCTCTAATAGCATAGATAATTAGTTTATAATAGTCTCTTAGTTTATTCTGATTGCTTTGACTACTACCAAGTTTGAGATCTACAGTTATGTACATTTCTGCATCTACTTGGGAATTTATGGTAGCATTTCTTTCTACTAAAATCCAAAATTTGTTATTTCTTTTCCCATGATTTAATTTTTTTCTGTTACTTTGGTCTTTTTTTCATCATTTCATATTGTAGTGATTTAAAATATAAAATACATGAAGCAATTGGCAAGTAATTAGTGCTTAAAAAGATGCTGTGACTTTTTGTTTGTAACTGAAACTTAAATGTTCCCTCTATATTTAATGACTGTTTCTATAATGCCACTTGGTTTAAACATTTTCTTATTATAGACTGGGGGGGGAGATGGTGATCATGGGGAACTATTTATGTTCAACTATAGCATCTTCTTTAGCTTTGTCTCCTTAATGTCCTTACTCTTTAGTTTCTTTATTTTAATGGTTTATTCTTCTCAACCTATGCTTTTTTATTATTGATTGATTGGTTGAATGATACAGGTTCACTAGCAATTATATTCTTTTTTTATTCCTTCTTTTTAGTTATACATGACATTAGAATCCATTTTGACATAATTATAAAAGCATGAAATTATCTTGTTCTAATTCAGTCAGGCTATGCTTTTTGATGTTAATTTCTTGTATAGTTCAAACTTGAGATTTCAAATTGTAAACTGACAAATATTTATTTTAGATGTACTGACTGGTTGGACATGGTAATCAGTGGGATTCTAAGAAGTGTTTCTTCTGTGTCCAGAGGATAATTGTACACTGTTAGCATTAACTCAGAGCCACTTCTATAATACATTTCTATTGAATATCATTTTACACATTTTTTATGCACAAGGAAATTCACATAGAAAACTGTTAGTAATGGTTTGATTTTTTCCACATATAAAATAGGAAAAAGTGAAGAAAATTGAGGCTGACATTTATTGAATATTTGCTCTACTTTATGCACGAGTTTTTCACATTTACATTTTTTTTAAAAGGGCTTTTTTAGCTTTTGAAGGGTGACAAAATATTGACATACTGCTGTAACATGCACCCTTTAAATAGATATATGAATTATCTATGGGAGAAAAGTAAGACAGGCAAATATAGCATGGTCCTTTTAAAAAAAGAACTAAAATTAGGAGTAGAAATGCTAATATTCTATTGTGATCATGAAAGAAGCTAAAACTTTCTGTTTTCAAAATTCTTGAAATTCAAACTTTGTTTTATTTCCAATTCAATTATTGTACCACAGATACCTTTCCTGTTATTATTAAAAACCCCACCCTTACATTATTATTTCCAGTTCTTATCACCTTTTCTTATTTTAAATTGAACTCCTATTAATCATTGAGTCTAGGAGATAGGCTAGATACCTACCAAATTAACAGTTGTTGTTTATTAACTATTTTTAGGATTTGCATGAAAAAAGCATGGAATGAAACAAATATCAGTCCTTCTGATAAAGAAGAGTGATTACTATTAGCAAATTGACTAGGATACTGTGTTATCAATTAAGGTCATTCTTTTGCTTCAGTCATTCAGGCCATGTCTTTACTATGATATCATTTTCCTCTGTTAATGATCTTTCAAAAGAGTAAAGAAACTTGTAAAGAAATATTTTTAGTATCTGAAAAGGGTCCATTCCTCTCCTAAATGGCAGAGGTCTAATAGGCTTAATTAAAAAGAGTGTTTGACTACAAGCCCAAATCTCTCAATTAACAAATTAGGGTTAATACAGAATCCCAGCAATGATGCTCTACATACACCATAATTGAATGGTTTCACTCCATTAATTTATATGATATTAAATATCATCCTTGGATGATCTTGGTTCTCGTATCAGACTTTCTTTCTGCTTATATTATCCTTCCTCTCATTGTTTTCATATTTTTTTTCTTCAATGTGACACTCTTCCTCAGGTACACCCTGATTATTCTATGTCAAGCTGTCCTCTCCCTCAATCTTGATCTCCTCTTTGCTGCCTATCATTTCCATGACATCTATCACTTTCAAATATTATAATATTTTGTTTAATGCATTTCTACTTCCATTAAGAAGTAAGCTTCATGGGTGGAGCTCTTTTGCTTATTAGCTTACCCTAAGGGCTTAATGTGGCATGAAATAGGTCTTCAAAAACACACATTCAGAGAATGAATACATTTCTTTACAAGAATAGGTTTACAAAGAACATATTCTTTATTTTATTTGCTGTTATAAAGATCAAAGTCTATGATAAGAGGACATTTTGTTACATGAGATTTTGAAATAGTTTGATAAGAGGTAGATAGCATGACAATGAAATGCAACTTTATACATGATTGAAATGTTTAGTCTAAAAATATCAATAAAGAAAAATAATTTGGCTTTAAATTTTTTAAAAATTAAAAGATGATAACCTGAAAATATTATTTATTGTTTGTTGTTTGTTTAATTTATTTTGGAGAGTGAGTTTGTATATCAAGAATGGCATAAATATTAATCAAAGGCTGCAAAACCTTTTTGCACTGCTAACCTCAATTTGGCTATGAATTGACTTTTGTCATTAAATGAACTGTGAACCTTATAGTACCCCAGATTTTCTGCTTCTGAACTCAGATAATTGTTTATAACTTTCTTAGTTGATCTATGTGTTTTCTTATAAAATGTGTTATCACCTCTTAAACTTAAAGAGGAGGGCCTGCGACACTGATTTCAGTAACATATAATTTTTATATTCCTTGATTGGCATAGCACAGTTGCCAGTGTGTACTAGGAAAAAAAATATTTGTTAAACGAAAAAACATGTTGTGTTAGTCAGCTTTTCATTGCTATGACAAAACCAATTTAAAGGATAAAAGATATTTCAGTCCATAGGGGTTTGGCTCCACTGTTTCTAGACCTCTGGTGAGGCAGGACATCAGGGCAGAGAGCACATGGAGGAGAAGAGAGCATTAGAGAGAGGAGTGAGAAGTTTCCAAGTGAGTCCCCAATTTCTAAGGTTTATACCTCCTCCAATTAGCCCATTCAGCTGTGAATCCATCAATTGATTCATTGATTCATATGTACTCATACATATATTTATTGAAGAAAAAAATATTTTAAACTGAGAATACTTTGTCATATGTAGTTGACAAAGTTGATGGGGACTGATATTTGCTGTGTCTACTCCAAATGCATTGTCAATTTATATGAATTTTAAATATTTGTACCTGACAAAGTTGATATATTTCCATGATCTACAAATAAAGCGATTAAGGCTCAGAAAGAAGAAGTGACTCCCCCAAATAATATGAAGCTATAATATGGTAGATCCAGGATTCAATAAAACAGTATAAAACCCCAAATCCTATTTCTACTGCACACAAAATTGCCTGCTGAAGAAAATCATCTGGATCTATTCCTGAAATCAGTGTCGCAGGCCCTCCCCTTTAAGTTTATAGTCCAGTTAACAAGGGCCACATATAATTCTCATTGAGATATTTTTGGAAACACTGGCTTTCAACTTAATATTTTCTCTGCTGTTGAAGAAAGGTCTTCTCTGGACCTAGGAAATAGACAATTCTAAGTGGCTCATGGTTTTGTTACATTTATGCATTTATGCAAGTGATTCATGGTTTTGTTACATTTATGCATTTTTTTTACTTTGTCTTCTCCTGAAGTCCTTTTAACCTTTTAATAATTCAAAGAAATTACCAGAGGATGTGTTTAAAGGTCAGGATTGTGATGAGAGTACCTAACAAAATGTTTAGGCAGGTTTAATTCTTTTAAGTAATTTTTCTAAGGCATGATACTAGATCCAATTCACTCCATGCAGATGGGCAGATATTCTTACACCTGGATTGGTCCCAAAAGCATTATCTGTGGGAAGACCTTATTGTTTTAATTGCACACATATTAGGCTGTGTGGAATCTGAGCAGCAATGTTAAATTACATTTCTCAGTAGCTTCAAGGCTCTATATCTGTAATTAGCGGCTTCTGTTCTTTATTACACTGATCAGGAATGCAGCTCTATTCATCACCACAGTCTCAGTTAATTATCCTTGCTAATGATTTTCATGGTGTAAAGAATCTACAGGACCCATTTGTAAAGCTCTTTTGCACTGAAATTATTGGATGGTTTGACACCATAGTGAGCTGATAAACTCTTGGAGGGATGTTGCCATGGGAGATGGTTACTCTCTTTCTATTGTATTTGCTTTGATTAGGGAGAAGTTACAGAAGAGGGAATGTAATGCAATTTTGCTTTTACAAGATTATAATACTCCAGGTGTGCAAGGAGGTGGGGAAGGAATCAACCAGAACAGAAGGAGAAAATTAAACTTTCTCTGTGTGTCTGAACCAGTTGAAATTCTAAGTTATTGGCTGGTCCACCTAGCACTGCAATTGAGCATGTATCTTGTTTGACAAATTGTAGCTACTATTTCATAATAGATTTAAATTTTGAAATATCTGATATGTAGAAAATAAATCATATTATGATTTTGTATTTGTGTTTTTTAATTATGAGAGGATTAACATTAAATTACAGATCTCTGGTAAGTATAATCTGTTAATATTGAAGAACTTCCTATTGAAAAACACATTTGGTT
Organism: Urocitellus parryii; assembly: GCF_045843805.1. Classification (NCBI taxonomy): domain Eukaryota; kingdom Metazoa; phylum Chordata; class Mammalia; order Rodentia; family Sciuridae; genus Urocitellus; species Urocitellus parryii. Next base: position 105,891 of record NW_027552995.1, read on the forward strand.
ATAAACCTTGTCCGAAGATATTTAACACACAAAAAAAATAACAAAAACAAAGGATTTTTTGCTTTTTAGCCTTATAATATATATTGACATTAGCAATGATTAGAAACAACTTCATAAGTTACTATGTATAATTTTTAGAGGAAATAAAAATTTTCAAAAATTTTCTAATTTTTTGGCAAATCAAATCATATTCTAATCTGATATAAAATTAGAATAATCTTCTAATTTCTTTTAAAATGACTTTCTTTTTATATGTATTTATTTGTTTGTTTATTTATTTATTTATTTATGGTATCAGCGATTGAACTGAGGGAAACTTAACCACTCAGCCACATTCCTAGCCTTTTTAATGTTACTTTGAGACAGGGTCTCACTAGGTTGCTTAGGGCCACCTAGTTAAGGTGCTGAAGGTGGCTTTGAATTTTCAGTCTTCCTGCCTCAGTGTCCTGTGATGCTGGCATTGCTGGCTTTGCAGGCATGTGTCACCATGCCCAGCAAAAATGACTTCTCCTTAATGAGAAGTGATTATTTGAAAAGGCAAAAACAAAATGCCAAAATAAATTATTGAATGAAGAATTTCACTGAATTACACCCATCCCAATTTTATAAAATCCATGTGATATTTATTTTGGTTAAAATATCATTTTTTCATAATTTTTTTTAAAAAAATTCATTTTGCCTTAAGACAAATGTTTGTTTTATTCTAATTCCTCTCATCTGAATTATTTTTTAATATAATCATGTTAATTTTATAGGAATATGAAAAGTGAATACTAAAGCCTCTGAAACAAATGTTAGAAGTGAAAGGAAAGACACCAAAACACTCAGAGTGACCAAGAGAGCTTTATTGAAGCAGTGCAACAGAGGAGAAAAGAGACAAAGAGAAGACGAAGAAGGAGAAGGAGAAGGAGAAGGAGAAGGAGAAGGAGAAGAGAGAAAAAAAAGGAAAGAGAAGAGGAGAGATGGAGAGGGAGAGAGCAAGAGCAAGAGAGAGAGAGAGCATGCACGCAAGAAAGAAAGAACAAGAGAGAGAGAGTAAGAGAGACAGAGAGAGAGGCCCAGCAGGAGGGAGTTTTTATAGCCCAAATCTAATGGGGTCTCTGGGTCTGCAAGCTGCCTTGTTGGCACACAAGGGGGTTAAGTGTTTGGCCTTGAGCAGCGGGCTATGTGTTCAGCCTTGTGCGGGGCTTGGGCATTTGGACTTGAAGCAAACAGGTGATAAAGAACCAGACAGAGGGTTTGAGTGGCCAGGTCACCCTGCAGCTAACTTTGTTTGGCATGCCCTGCAGACAACTTACTCAACCTGCCCTGCACCTAAAAAGAAGTAATTTCCATTGCCAGATTCCAAGCTAAAGTAGATGAGGTGCAATGTTTGGGGGCATACACAAATAAGAAAGAGAATATATTTTAATAATGAAATAAGCATGATTATTTGGTCATATAGATTAATAACGTTTATAGAACAATTCCAGAAGAATCATATTTTCAAAAATCTTTCAAAATCGAACCTGCTTGTGTGCACCAGTAGACTCAAGTACTTGGGAGGTTGAGTCAGAAGGATAATTTGAGCTCTACTAGTTTAAGGCTGGTGTGGTAAATTTAGTGAAACCCAGTCCTAAAAACAAAAAACAAAACAAACAAACAAACAAACAAACAAGAAGAAAAACCTTAAGACTTGGAAATCATGTCCAGTTTTAGCTCTTATAATTTGTGGAAATATTAAGACTGAGTATAGAAACAAAACAAATTGATTTGAAAAGGTCTTACCTGCTGAGTCATTTTGAAAATCTTTTGTATTTGCTTACATATTATTTGATGATTTTTGCCTGGAAACAAGTTAGAATCATTGTGACAGATTGGATAATATATAATGATTTAATAAGGGCCAGATATCAACAGATTATTAAATTTCAGAGTACTAGAAATTCTCAAACATAGACATTCTTCTCAAAACTTGAGGAGATATGCTTTTATTTTTAAATTATCAGAAAATATTATGAAACTATTTATAATGTCCAAGTCACCAGAATTACTTCACCAAACTTATAAGATGTTACATATTTTAAAATCTTTCTATCTATCCACTTACCTATTATTTAACTACCTATGTTTACCAATCTCTAAACTCTGTCTCTCCTATCTATTTATGTGATCAATTTTTCTGTGGCAGCTTCTTAGGAAGACAAGAACATTTTTATGTCATACTCTTTGTAAAAAAGAGAGCATGGAAAGATAGGCCTAGGTTATTGAAATTCATGTGCTCCCTCCCAACCCTACACTGTCTCCAATGAAGCACTTGTACAAAATTAACTTCAAGAAATATTGTCACAAAAAAAAGTCACCAATAACTCTATAATCCCAGGCTCACTGACTGCTTCCAACACAATAAATTCTCGGAACCGTATCTTGACATATACAATGATATAGTACTAGTTACATGAACTGGTCAGAACATGCTGACTGAGGGCATATCATGTAACCTCATTTTAATCAAATGCAACTTGGGTAGAATAATAGCAATGTATCCCATAGGATGTTTTAAAGATAAACTGAGCCCAAAAGATGAAGAGTACACTTCAAGGAAAGGACACAAGGATACACTTTCCTTTTACATCTCTGTCTCTTTCATATCCAGTTTGCACATTTTCTTTTTTTTTCCTACCATCTCTCATGCACCATTCATTGCATTTATTTTTTCCATTATACCATTTACATTTGACTCTTTTTATGACAGTATTTTTCTTAGTGGATGTAAAAATAATTAAGTAGACATGTCAACTTTCATATATTGTTCCTGGATTTGGTACTAAATGTTATTTCTTAATATAATGTTAAAATTTGGAGATAATTGTGGTGGTGTACGCTATAAGCCCAACAATTTGATAGGCGGAATCAGTAAGAGCACAAGTTTGAGGCCGGCCTAGACAATTTAGTGAGACCTTGTTTCAAAAAACAAAGAAATGAAAAGGGCTGAGGATACAACTCAGTGATAGTGTAGTGAGTTGAATCCCCAGTTTTGAAAAAAAAAAGGCGGATAAAGAGAAGAAAGGATTATATTTCACATACATTGAATAGCTATGTGGCATGAAAGCCATAAGGGAAAAAAACTGTTAAAAAGAAATTGCTTTTGGCTTTACATGAGAAGATTGAACATGAGGCAATGTTGATGATGATCAAAAAGAGTGCAAAGTTTTTAAAAATATATGCTTAAACAAAATATATCGGACAACATGCTTTGGGTATAGGTTAGAAGAGCGTGAATATTCAATAGTTCAAACTGACTAATTACTTTGTGACCTGAAGCAAGTCATTTAACCCCTTTGAATTTCAGCTATCTGTAACATAATTAATTTTATTAAATTATCAGCAATGTCCATTCCATTTCTGAGACTGTATAATTTGAAAGCAATAAGCCTTTTGAGTTTCAGGGATAAATTCAATCCCTTAACAGAAAAAGAAATTTTAAAAAGGTACACATAGATAGACATGATATTTTACTTAATTAAGACTTATCTCTATGTGATACAGATAAAATTACAAAGAAAAACTAAGTTTGAACAGCTATGATATCTATTATAATGTATACTAAGTATCATGCATTGTGAATAATGGATATCTAATAGGGTAAAATAAAACATTTTCTACAAGTCAAAAACTTTTTCTTTTTTTTTTAGCTTGAAATCAACAAATGCAAAGTTTGGGTTTTCTGAGGGGAATATTACCTTTATCATTACCATGCTGAGGAGCTAGTTTCTCAAAGAAAATACAGATTATCTGAAAGTTTTTAGGGTAGACCTTCTCAGTAAATAAGAGAGCCATCTCTCATTCAGCTGAGAGTAAAGACAGTATGTCAAGGAAAGAGTTTCAAATTTATTCCCCTCTTCAAGTACTCAGATTTATTCATCTATTCACAATTCTCTATTTTAGACTCTAAAGATTGTTTCTTTTCAATCGACATATTGGAATGAGATGCTAAATTAACCCAGCTCATTCACCTGCTGTAGCTTAAACATCCGAATCAAGCATATATGAGTGAATTTCAGAACAGTTTCTTCATGGATATTACAATAAACCTGAAGTATGCATAAAACAAGAAATGGGATATTTTATAAAAATTAAAGTAGTTTACCAAAGCCCTTATAGTATTGGAAAGATTTCCTTGTATTTAGTACTGTGATTAAGAGTCCAGAATACAAGGTAGAAATGTGACAGCTAAAACTTATTCTGTGCTTTTTATATGCTGATATTATTCTAAGTATTTTACATGCATTTTCCTACTTACCTCTCACCACAACTCAATAAAATACTAAATAAGATTATTAGGACCACTTTACAGATGGAGAACTGTTTGTTTAATGGAGTAAAGAATTAAACTCCAGATTAACAGTTTTTAGAATCCTAGATGAAAAATAATGCTCAAGCATTCCATTAATTATAAAGTGAAAGTAAAGAACTTCCCACAATGGGGGTGCTTTTATTCTATTTTACGTCATTTTTTTTCAACAATGCTTTCTCTTAATAAAATTCAGCAAACTTCCATCAACCTTGAAGACAACCTGACAAAAAATAAAAACAGTCTATGTTAGAACCTGATATTCAAATTGTTCTACTTATAAAACACCCATTTTATTTTGATTGAATGTTTCCTTCAGGGAAAAATTTGAAGCATCTGAGCATTGTTACCAAAAATCATATTTACTCTCACAATTGTTTCAAAAATATTTACATAAGTATTACTCTTCATCTTTTGATATTTGAAGATTTATTTTTGAAACATTTTATTAGGTATCATGAAGAAATAGAATGGATAGTTACTAATATGCATGCCTTTAATTGAAGTATGTTGTTCACAAAATAAGGAAGTTCAAAACTTTCCTAGTAAAAATTAACACTAACATGACAATTTTAAACAAAAGGATATTTGCTAGTCTTACAAGCAACGAAAGGTACAAATTAAATTGACAAAATTGAATATTTTATTTATCTTAAGTATTCATAGTATATTGCCTAAATAAGATATATTTTTATAGATTATTCCTTTTTTTAAATTATTTCATGCAGGTATTTTATTTTTCCTTAAAGTGATATGATCCTATTATAGCCCTGGAACTTAAATGGAAAGATGCATTACAAATATCCAATAAAAATATGCAAATTAAAAAGCTGATGGAGGGAATATTTTAAAAGAAATTATTATAAATTTTATCAATCCATTCTATTTTATTAAAAATATTTAGGATGCACTTATATTGGAAAGGATATAACAATATATTATTTTTAAAATTGATATGTTGACCTAATATTAAGTGCTATAAAATAACATTAATAAATATTTAAGTTAAATGCAAAAAATTCTGAATGCTTTGATGAGCTTCTATAAATTTCTAACTCTTCATACTACTACAATAATAGTATGTTATTTAAGATTCTTGTCAGTGATTTCCAAGAGAAAAATAATGTCACACATTATTTTAAAATTTTACATTATCTACATTAGAATACTAAGTGAATTTAAGTAATAATACATTTCATTTTTATCTATCACATCCAAAATATTGTAATGCCAATATTTATTCAGGGTAAAATATTAGTGAAATTGTTTTTTGTGTGCTGAATGTGAACTCTTGAAATTCAACAAACATTTAATAGTTTCAACACATACTATACTAATTTTCCCCCCCAGTATGGAGACATTAAACCCAGACGTCCTTTACCACTGAGCTACTGCCACAGCTCTTTTTATTTTGGGATGGTCTCACTAGGTTGCTGAGACTGGCAATCCTCTTGCCTGAGGTCCTGAGAACACAGCCTGGTTGTATTTGAGATGCTCATTTGTCACCTGTGGCTAGTGGTTACCAAAATAACACTGTAGTTTTTGAAATAATCTGAAGGAGTCAAACATTCTTATTTAGTCTTACTTTCAGCTATAAGCATACCAATAGTAATATATTTCTTTTTAACAAGCTCTGATATTCTTTTTCTTTATTATTTAGGTTTATTTTAGAAGCTTAGTAAGACAAATGTAGCCTCAGAGTAGAATCACGTTAGAAGTAAATAAGTAAGATGTTTTTTCCTTTAGGGAAGTGATAGGGTAAGACAAAGTAGATTTTGAAAGAGTAGAGGTTGATGCTGGAATGGGACGACAATACAGAAAATTAACCCTCAATTTATATTTTCAAGATTATACAACAGTACTTTTTACACTATGGAGGAAAGAATATCAGAGGGATAGCACTCATGAATTTCATATATCCAATGAAAGATTAGTCTAACTTCTTAACTATTTCATTAAAATGTGAACTAGTAAGGGTAAAATTTATATTTTTAGAACTATTAATTATTACCACATCACAGTATCTTGAATTGAACCCATGTTCATAATGTCTAACTGAATTTTAGTCAATATGTCCAATAAGATTCTTCAGACTTTTCAAATCAATTTATTCAGACTTTTAGCTTAACTAACATCTAAAGTTAACAGAACCAATTTGATAAATTCACATTTTCACTTTTTGAGTCCCCAGTGATATTTTTTCAAGTTCTTATAAAATCTCAGACATGGAATGTATTTTAGACATAATCAAATCTAAACTTTCATATCATAGATAAGAAAACCAAGATCCAGGGAAGTTAAATTGATTGCCACAAGTCACAAAAGTAATGACTCAGTTTGAATTAGTCACTATTTTCTTAGACTAATGCACAACTTTGTTCCTTGTGTTCTATGCAAAGTTCTCAGTAAACCACAATTAATTTCACCATCTTTCAACCCCCTTACCTATTCTTTATAGAGGAATATTCTATATACATATTAATGTTTTCCTGGAATACTATATTTTGTCTTAGTGATTCATTGTCATATACTTTTGACTAAAACATGGCCTGTTTATCGAGTAGGATAGTTTATATCTAAATAAAAATAGACATGATCTATAAAAAAAATAGTCTCCAATTAGGAACTTTAAAATAAGATATTTAAAAAACATAGGACAGGCCCTTTGTGGAATAAGTGAAAATGTATTTGACTGTGTTCTCATAATGATTCTTTTTCCACTTTTCACCAAAATCATCACTCTGGCAAGGCCTCTGGAAATTATCAAGCTACCCACATGTGGATTACAGAAGCTATAGGCACAGAGGTACATACTCTTGTGAAGAAGTACACATCCCACATTGAAAGTGAATGTGTTATTTTTCTGGGAATTACATGGTATCTTTAAAGGAATTTAACCTTTTAATAATTTTTTGTTGCCATTGTCAAGATTGTATATTTTTAGTCATCTTTCATTGCTTTCCTCATTTAAAAATATTTTTTATTTACATTCTGTCATACAAAGTCATGTGATCCTAACTTAGTGAGATCCTATGTCTAAATAAATAAATAAATAAATAAAGGCCAGAGATATCTCTCACAGTAGTTAAGCATGCCTGGGTCAATCCCTGGTGCAAAAAGAAAAAACAACAACAAAACATCAAAACACCTAAACTCATGTACTCATGAAGTGATATTCTATTTACGGAGCTGAAAAAGAAAATTAATAAGTATATAATTATTTGTGCCACAGGAAGGAAAAGTGTTAAAAGGGAAAAAAATTGCCTATTGAATAATTTATTGAGGGTGGAACTGTGAAGAGGTAAAGATGCACAAAGAAACTGAGCGAGCATTTCATGAGTTGGCCAGGAAGAGATCAGTACTGAATGGGGGATCCAAAGAAGCCAAGTTTGATATACCAAGTAGGTTGTTTATGTGCATATATATATATAGGTACACACACACACACATACACACACACACATGCCTCTACTTGGTGTTAAAGATATAGATATATAAATATATACACAGATATATATATATATATATATATATATATATATATATATATATAATCTTCCTTTATTTACTGTACAACTATATGTGTATAACTGTGTGGGACTCATCATCTTTTTATATGTTATATATCTGGATATTGTAGGCTTTATTGTATGCTCTTGATGGGATGTACAGCCCTGTAAAGATGTTTTTCTTTTTTAACTAACTGCTTTATTTAATCTATGTTCATGAAAGAAATGGAAGATAACCACATAAAATATATTCAATGTTTGCCTGAAAAGGAATCATTCTCATCATCAAAAGAGCATGCAAATATTTTCTTGCTTTCAAGAAAATTCCCTTTATCTAATATTTCCTCTAATTACTATTTCATTTCTCAATTGAGTATTTTCTCTGTATTTCTTCATGTTCTCTACTCTTCTATACTTATCCCCTCTGACTTTGGGTGAATTTCCATGCAGCAAGTTTAAACAGTCAATGGTAGAAACCACATCATACTGAACCTACAAACATAATGGGGCACAATTGATAACGCACTCATTTTTCTCTTTGCCTTGCGGACAGGACTATCATTTGACTTGCTGCCTAACACTTGCCAGTTTAGTTTCTTCAACTAATTGCTTATTCTCTTTTTAACTTCTAAATATTGATGTCAACTAATGTTTCCCTCCGTCTCTCTCTCTCTCTCTCTCTCTCTCTCTCTCTCTCTCTCTCTCTCTTGAGATGTACCATTACATGCCATTTCTGAGCCTCAGCCAGTCACAACTGCCAAGCTTCAGCTAATTATAGGATGCCACCTGATCAAATTATGTCCACCTAAGGCTAGTGCCTCAAGGCACCACACCCAAATAAAGAAAATACCAAATTATAACGAATCAAGTTGTTTCTATACATCATTTCCTCTTTCTGTCTGTAAATGCTGCCTGCTTACTTTGTTGGCTCCACCCTCTAATTCTGAAGCTTTTAAGACATGGTTTGTGGCAAGTGGTAGAAGAGAAGGGCCAATGTCTGTGAAAGGAGGGAGACAAAGTATGTAAACTAACTCCTGTGTAGTACCACATGTATAGGATGATATTCAAACAGCTAAGACTAAGATAATTCAGCTGATATTTGAAGTGTTTGCTCAAAAAATACCAATCATGATTAATATAAGGATAATAACATATAAACACATAGTCAGATTACTGAAAAACAAATATATGAGAAAAGTTTATAAAGCAGTCAGGAAAAAATAGATAAATCTCAAAAAGACCAATAATTAGAATAACTGCCTAACGTGACTCAGAAATATGGATGCCATGAAACAGAGAAAAACATCAAAAATATTTAAAAGAAAATGAATATAACTGTCAAACATAATTGTAAAACTCACAATAGTATCCTACATTAATATTGTCAAAATAAAGATGTTTTCAGAAAAGCATAAAGTAAGAGAATTTGTCCTTAGGAGGTCTTTACTATCAGAAGTGCTTAAGAATTTTTTTAAGCTGAAGAAAAGTTAAAATGGTTAGAAGTAAATCATTAGAGAGAAAATAAATATATCAAAAGTCAAAACAATTTGGTTAATAATAATTTAAAAAATTATTCCTTTATAAAAACACACAATTACTTGAAGCAAAAATCATAACATAGTATGCATGAAATATATTTGATGATTTTAGCCAAAATGAGAAAGTGGGAAATATGTCTGTCATTTTAACTCTGAATGGACTGTGGTTATAAAGTGAAATTGATGAGAGTATTGATCTCAGACACTGGTAATTTCTGGAGAAATTCCTCATCATCACAACTCAGGGTGGGAATGTTATTGGCACTGAATGTATATAGCAAAATGATGTTGCTGTATACATTCAGCCTCTATAAGGGCACAAAATGTCAAGGATACCAAGGCTGAAAAAATTTATTTGAAACTGCCAAAATCAATAATAAAATAATTCAATGAGTTAAAAATAAAAGCTAAAATTGAATTATAAAAACAAAACAGAGCAAACAAACCAAAAAAAAAGGAATGGAGGTTATTCCAAAAGAAGGCATGAAAATAGGAATTGCAGAACCCAATCAAAAGTGGGGAAAAAACAGAAAACACATATAATAAAATGGTGGATTTAAATTCAACTAGATGAGTAATGACTTTAAAACTAGTAGGAGTTGTGTGACTTCTTGTGAATCTCCTGATAGAAAAGAATACTTGGTTGTTTGTACTGGTGATATGTGAAGCATGTTATCTGAATGAAAGTTTAGAAATGAATATGAGAAGAGAAAAGCATATATGCTGGTAAGTTGAAAATTTCCACAGTCTGCTCATCCTCTATGTCTATTGTAGTGAAATTGCTTGAATCATTTGATCTTACCTTCTGGTCATGGCCAATTGAGTCACATAATCTATATTTTGAACTGAGAAGATCAGATCATTTCACATGAAAAATTGATCCATGTTGCAAAAGAGTGTGCATTTGGAGATTACTAATATTTTCTTTTGTTAGAGAAAAAGAACATGCATGAAATCCTTTGTGGAGGTGACAGAGTATTCCTCTCCCATGCCCTTCAAAATTTTAGATAATCATTCTTTTCCATAAATATGATAAGATTCTATTAACACATACCCTTTTAGTTTAGGCTGTAATTAGTGTTATAATTAGTGCATGAGTTTCAAAGCTATTGAAAATATAATACAAAAACTTCAAATTCTTTTTCTTTTGAAAAATAACTATACTCACTACCATTAGGAAAAAGATGTAATTAGACAAAATAACCCATGTTTTGATTTCTACAAAAAATATTTAAACTTTATATCTGAATGTAGAAGTTAATGCCAATATTAAATGGGTTAATTTATCAAGTGTTATTAGGTAATTAAGCCAGATTTTTTTTTTCTTTTTTTCCTTTTTTTTTAGTTACTACTTTAAAAAGTGTTCTATCTAAAGAGAATTTGGAACTCAAAGATGTTTGGCAACAATTTACCTTTCAAATCCTTTTGCTGACTTGAAGCTACCAGCATAAATGGTACCACTCACTGGAGGATTACATATATTTATGTAATCAATAAACTTTTTTCTTAGTATACCTACTTTCATGTAAACACTCCCAGGTGGATTTATTTTTACAGCATAGCCATGAGATAAAATTCTAAATTATTATAATTTGAGGACAGGATTTCTCTTGAGCTAAATATTCTAAGCCAGGTGTTGTAAACTAATTTTGCTTATACTGACTCAACATGATAAGAGTAAAAGAAGCCAACTTTATAAATAGAAAATTGACAAACAGTTGAGACATCTTAGTATCATCAGAGCCAAGAGAAAAAACAATGATACAAACAATCTCTTAGAACCTGGTATTGTTTGTAGAGTATAACAAAAAATTTCTATACCATTTCATTTTTAATAAAAAGATAGATACAGTATGCAAGTAGTAAACATTTTAAAAAGTCATTATTTGAGTTTGAAATGTTTTTATTATATAGTTTCTGTTTTCTCTTTCTTCTTACCCACCCTTTTTGTTTTTTGTTTTTTAGTTTTGTAGTACTGAAAACTGAATTTATTGTTTATATAATTTTAATTTATATACTAAACACTGGTGCTTATGTGTTCTATGACTTAGCTAGATCCCTAGCACATGATAATGGGAGAGGTCAACTACTGTGGTCTTTTGCCCTTAGGCATGGAGACTTATGCTTGTAATACTGGCTGCTCAGGAAGCTGAAGACAACAGTAGCAAATTTAAGAAGAGTTTTGGCCAGTTTAGGGAGACCCTGTCTCAATATATGAAAGAAAAGGGGCTGGAATATCCATTCTACTCTGTGTAGAGTGCCCCTGGCTTCAATTCTCAGTACCTTCCACCAATTTTTTTAAGCATTTATTTTTTAGTTGTAGGTGGGCCCAGTACCTTTATTTTATTTTTATGTGGTGGTGAGGATCAAACCCAGTGGCTCACACATGCTAGGCAAGTGCTCTACCTCTGAGTCACAACCCATCCCCCCATTTTTTATGTCATAGAAGAGTCTAAGAAATTTAGCTGTAGTCCTTGGACCTTTCACATCAGATTGTATTATACTGTTGTGAAATGCTCCTTGTTTTATATATAAAGTTGAAATTAGTTTTGAAATAATATTTCCTGTCATAAAATCACAGTTTCTTTTTTAGAGTCTATTTAACTTCTCTGGAATTGTAAAAAGTACTTAGCAACAAGAAAATCATAATGAATTATTAACCAAGTAACTGTGTATAGGGTTTTTTGCTCAGCTCCAAATTCACAAAGTTGACTTTAGAATGTCAACCTAATAAATATGCAACTCTTTAGATAGGTATTTGCAAAATAAAATAGTTTAATGAATCATTGTACATAAAAACAAATTCAGCTAATCAACAAAAATAAAAGAAACAAACAAATGACCAAAACAACAAAGTCTTTTATCCTGGAAATCCTTATAAAAATCTCTCCATTCTCCTATAATTAAAAATTTTCACTTAAAATCCCCTACATTTTATGAAAGTTATAAAAGGATTTTCCAGACCCAGAAGTGAAATTAAAAATAGTTAGAAAATAGTACAACATGGTGATCCACAAAGCCTTTGTTGTTAGCTATAAGCAAGTTTAAGTACATACTAGTGAAACCCAGATAAATTTGATCTAATACAGTCATCAAAATAAAGCAAGAGGAATTGAACACACTAACATATTTATTCCAATTTTTACCATGTTAAATATCGATTTGAATATACCATAGCTGTCATATTAATGGTACATGGCTTGCTATTGAACACTAATTCTTCAGTTGAAGAATTGAGAAATTTGTAAGGCCATCATCAATACAATTCTTTTTATTTATTTATTTATATAGGACAGCAGAATGCATTACAATTCTTATTACATATATAGAGCACAATTTTTCATATCTCTGGTTGTATACATAGTATAATCATACCAATTCATGTCTTCATACATGTACTTTGGATGATAATGATCATCACATTCCATCATCATTTCTAACCCCATGCCCCCTCCCTTCCAATTCTTACAACCAATTAAAATAATGATGAAATTTTCAAAATTTTATATGCTACCTGATGAATAATTTAATCACTGGGATGATAGTTGAATTTTTGCCTATTATTATAAAAACAATCCTTTATTTTCATTTATAATATGATTTATTTAAAAAAACGTTTTCTCCTGAGTTTCTTCTTCTACCCACATGACATCATTGCTTTGATTTAATTCCTACTACAATGTGGTACTTCCTTGAGGTATTTTCTCAGAAATTAAATTTATTTTCTGGAATCTTGCATAAAAAATCCCAAATTATTTTATATTTAAAGTTTTTAAATGATGGTTTCATAAGAAATAGATTGTTCAGTTCTCAGATTTCTTCTTTCAAAACTCTTTGAGGTGTCTCCACTGACTTCTGGCATTGAGTTTTTCAGGTAAGACCTAAGATTTTGTACATACACAATGGTGTGCTCTGTTCCATAAAGATTTCCTTTTCTTTTTAAGCCATCAGTGGCCAATTGAAATGACACCAATATTTCATTTCATTTCATTATGAAATTTATTAATGTTTTTAGGATATTTCTGTATTATTTCTGTAAATATTCTGACCATAGAAATAGACAGGGAAGTGTTTCCCCAAAGAGCAAACTCCCTCGGGGTAACTGGAGTCCTGATTCCCAGGCTTTGAATGCCCAGCTATTCCCTGCTATGTGGATGCACCAGCTGGTTTATTTAGTGACATCCTTTGAAGGAGAGAGGCTCTGTGTTTCCATTAACCTGGACCTTATCTCAGTTAACTAGCACTCAAGGTTAAAAGAATACTAGTCAAAGTGTAATTACTGGTGGTGAGTAATATGTAACTTTTTAGGTTATTAAAGACAAACACAGAGAGGGGTAGGCACTGCACCTCTTTTGTCTGCCATCCATCTGTCTGCATCCTCCCTGTGTGTCTGTATCTGTTCATTGTGTGCCTCCTCCACAATTCTTCCAGCACAGGTGTTCCTTTACAATTTCCTCCCCCTCTCCATTGTCCTACTCCTACCTTCTCTCCTGTTCTAACTTTGGTTTTTTTTCTGATTTTTCTGATTTTTTTCTCCATAATTTTTTCACACTTCCAGGAAATCAGAATTAGTATTGGGGAAATGTTTTCCACATGAATTACAGTTTCAACTAGGAGTATATTTAGCTGGTAATTTGTAAAGATTACTCATCATTTTAATGATTTTTATATGAAGTTAATAGTGCTACTATTTATTTTATCATACTGTCCCATTATCTCCTTGTTGTCACACAATATTTCTGCATTTTTCACTCTGGTCTACTATCCATGGAATTCTTTTTATATTTACAACTGATTTTTATGTTTTGTACTCAGTTTATTTTTTTGAAATTTTATTATAGTAAGAACACTTAATATGAGATATGCACTCTTAACAGATTTTTGTGTGCAATACAGTTAAATATTTTTGACTTATAGGCACAATATAGAATAATGAATCTCTAGAGGCTGTCTTGTATAATTGAAAACTTATGCTCATTAATTAACAATTTCCATGTCCTCCTTTCCATTTAGTACCTGATAGTCACCATTCTATTCTGATTTTTTTGAGTTTAACTCTATTTAACACTTCATTGTAAATGGAATTAAGTAGTATTTGCCCTTCTTTTATTGGCATATTTCACTTAGTATTATATCGCTTTACCACATTATCATAACTAGAAGAATTTCTTTATTTTTAGCTGATTTATATTCTGATATATGTATATCCCCCATTTTAAACTTTTAAACTTCATACTAATTTTTCCTTCAAGTAATATCAGAGAAAATATTTTTTTCTCCTTGATTTTCATTCCAGTTACTTTATAGCAATATGAAGTATTAAGTTCCTATAATTATTTCCTCTTTTTGAAAGGGGTTTCTTGATTCAAGCTATTTTAAGATAAGCATGTATAAGATTTTATACAAAACAATTAAATGACAAAATATCAATAAGTTTATGATATAAGGTAGTATTTGCACATACAGCCATGTTGAATAGAATGGAACAAATGGTATTAGGAAAGCTGAATTTTAACATGGTATTTCACTTTTCATATTTAACATAAAATGGAACTTAAAATGCGAATTGATGATTATCCCATGGTTAAGTTTATCAGAGCAGTGGAGAACATATATGTGGCAATAGGCTTAATATGCCTATACATATTATAATGATACAACCAACTCCCTTTATTCTGATTTAATAAATATTAAACCACCTTCAAATAACAGTGACACTGTGAGATTTGCCTTTACAGAGCAAATTATTTTTACCAGAAAATTTTAACTCCACTGGAGTTATATTTGACATTGTGACATAAAAATAAATTGGCATCTTAGTTTATACAATGATCTCTACTAAGTCATATGACTTGGGATCATTTTAGAGAAACATATATAGTTAATAAAAACAAATTTCTAAATTTAAAAAAAGTCAGTAGAATAAATTTTGGTGTATACCAATAATGTGAATTAAAATAGTAATAAGAAAACTTAAAATCCAAAACATGAACTAGAGCTGGGCATGGTGGTTCATGCCTTTAATCCCACAGGCATGGAGGCTGAAGCCTAAGGATCACAGGTTCAATGGTAGCCTCAGCAATTTAAAAAGACCCTATCTCAAAATAAAATAAAAATAAAAAGGGCTGAAGATATGGCTCAGTGTTTAAGCACTTGTGGGTTAAATTCCCAATACCAAAAAAAAAAAAAACATGGGGGGGACCTTTCTCATAATGGGGGAATATTTTTCTATTGTTCACCATCAATCTTGAATGTGGAAGAAAAACCAGCTTTGTTTGTAAAGTCATAGACTGTAATATCATCAATAAAATGGCAAGTGAGTTGCAATACTACATTTTAATTTTTCAAATACAAATTAATTGGTAAAGAGGAGTTCATTTACAATCAATTGCATTATACTTAACAGTATTTTCCCAAATGGCATTTTTATAGACTTCTGAAAAGTTTTACTTAATAAAACAATACAAGTCAAACAATGACTTCACTTTTTGCCATAAATATTTTTAGAAAATTAAATTTTGGTATCATTTTCCAGAAAGAAATATATCTAGGAAACATTGATTTCATTGTCATTTGTCCAGTCCTTCTATTGTTTGATATATATATATATATATATATATATATATATATATATATATATATATATATATATATATATATATAATATTCTCCTCACCCCCCAATCTGGAGCATCTCTTTATTTCTTCTTTTTTACTACTACAGTGCTTTCTAGAATGGCCAATCTATTTTTATCTTTCTTACAAAGTGCTTCTAATTCTCTTTTAAGTTATTTCACTAAAAAAAATATTAAAATAGTTAAAAATGTAAAAAATGTTAAAGTTGCTAATTATTTGGTACTTCTGTCTGAATTAACATGGATTAACAAATGTTTTACTGCAAAGAATTTTGAGAATATTTTCTTATGTAGCAAAAATATTTGCCATCTCCTTCTTTTTCCTTGCCACTTTTATGAGAACATTTATGAGAATTTAATGGTGTGGTACACTTGAAATAACTTTGTCAACCTGTGTCAAATGTTTAAAGGGAGAATGACTTTCCTTTTTATACCCTCAATTTTAAACTCATACATTTTATTTCATGAGGAAATAATTTTAACAATTAGCCACCTGCTCATCATTTTAGAGCAAGCAAGGCTCACTGAACCTACAATTAGCCAATTACACCAACAATTACAGTGCTTGCAATTGTCAACAGAAAAATAAATTCAAGCAGATTCCTCTGTGCTAAAGAAGTGCTTTGTTATTACTCATTAGTAGTCTGGGAAATAGCATGCCAATTTTTTCCTTTTACAGTAATAATTTTATAAAATGATTAATTATCAGAGTTTTCACCATGGTTTGCCCTTTAGTCATATATACAGTAGTTTCTATACTAATTCAAAGAGAAATAAAGCAAGATTTCTTCAAATTATTTTCTTATATTTCTTCAATTAAAAATGTAAAATAAGAAAGCAGTTCTGAGAATATTTTTTTCAGTTAATTAATCAGTATTGATAACAGTTTTTAACATAAAGGATCATTAAGAAATTTCTCATTTATTTTTTAAAGAATACATTACATGTGAGATTAAAATTCCTTCTCTTAACTTGCAGTAAGGACCCAATCTTTTGAAAGCTTAAAAAAATAATCCATGACCCACTTTCCTCTTCCTCTCCCAGCCCATTTCAACACCAAAAGCCTATGCAGTTTCAACAATATTACAAATTTCTACAGACTAAAGGCAAGAATTCTCATAATGTCTAGTATTTAAAAGAAAAAAAATTGTTCTAGAGATTATAACTTTGCTTCCATAAAATTCTTCTCATTTTCCAAAATAAAAATATACTTCTTCAATGTTTTAAAATTTAAGTCAAATACTCTTATCTCTACTTCTGTTATACATAATTAGAAATCTCAGTTGCTTACTGCCTTTACAATCTTGCTGTATTTCATAAGTATTAAAGCCATTTTAATAAAAGAACAGCTGGCATTACATAAATCCATTGCTATGAAAATAACTAACATGAACAGTAATTTCTGCATTTATGGTCTGTACGCATTTCATTTCTTGGGGGAAAACTTCAACTTGTATTGAACCTATTAAAAATAAATGCAAATGATAAGAGAAATGACTGTTGTTTTTAATATTACTGTCCCTTGACAGTATTTCCTTTAATCTCTGATATCTGAAAATATAAACTTTTAATATTTCTCTGTAATTTCCCCATAAATTCCTAATATGGAGGTTAAAATACAGATAACATATACTATCATTTTTTATTGATTGTTCCAAACATTACAGAGCTCTTGATAAATCATCTTTCATACATTTGACTCCATTGGGTTTTGAACTCCCATTTCTACCCCAAATACAGATAACAGAATCCCATCTGTTACATACTCACATTTTTACCTAATGGCATATTAGTGACTGTTATAATCTGCTACCTTTCCTATCCCCTACTATCCCCCCTCCCCTCCCCTCCCACCTTCCCTCTCTGCCTCCTCTGCTGTTGTTCAATTCTCTCCCTTTTTCCCCCTCCCCCTTGCCCATCATAACCTCATATACTTTTGTGTATCATTGAAGGTCTCCTACCATCATTTAATATTGTTATTACTTTTATCTTAGGGTATTAAAATGAACTATCAATAACATTATAGGACTCTTTAGGCAAATTCAATACATAGAAAAATTTGAAAAAATTTGTTGCTTTTTTCCATGAATATATCTAGTATAAAAGTCTGGAGTTTAAGGCAAGATTTAATGAAATACTCTTTCAGAGGTATTATCACCACTTTATTACCCTGCACTTGTGTGGATTCCACAGGTCCAGAATTACTGCCTTAGCATAACCTAAAAAGATTCAGGCCCCTGTGGGAGCCATGACAACATGAATCCCTATCCTTGAGAAATCATTGCCCCTGAGTCAATCTCTGACCATTTGTCAAGTTCTCATTTTTTCAGATCTGTTTCTGAAGATTATGGTAAAAGCAAATTACTTTTTCCTTCTGAATAATTCCTAATTTTGTATACAGATAGTAGGATATAGTCTGTCCCTGTGTACCAGAAATGCAAAGAATAGTAGTCTAAAATAAATTATGTTCCTGAAGCAACACCTATTGTACATCAGTATTTGAGACCATTTTGAGCTTTGCTAGACCCACTTCAATTTCCTCCTGTGTCTTTTTCATCACAGGTTCAAAATAGATTGAAACCGGGAAGTCTTTTTACTTTATTCTATACTTTAGTTATTTAATACATAAACTTTAAAATAGCTTGTTTTTGCTAACATCCTAAAATGACTACAAAAAATTATTTAAACGTTTTGTAAAAATGAAATATCCAAATTAAACAGAATATGTTCCCTTATAAAAAGTCTCTTACAAAGGATGCTTTGGAAATGTGAATTCCTTGACCAATATAACTTGATGCACTATCTTAGTCCATCTCTTATTGCTATCATACAGCACAAATTTAGGTAGTTTATCAATAAAAGAAGCTTATATTGTCTAACAGTTTCAAAGACTCAAAAATCCAAGAATAGGCACTAATATGTGTTTGACTTTTGCTGGGAACTGAGTGCTGAGTACTGCTCCATGCATGGCAGAAATGAAAAAGAGATCCATCAAGAGACAACAAGAGTGACCACGGGACATGTTTTGGAAAGAGAAAAAGGGGCCTTCTTTCCATGACAGTCCATTCCTGCAAGAAAAACATTCATTCATTCATTCATTTATAGGCCTTGCATTTTCTCAAAATTGTTATACTAGAAAAGGAACCTGAGCATGAACTTGGTTGAGGACAAAAGTTATTCAACCCATATTTTTCACGATATTGATAACCAATGGAAGAAGTTCATAATTCACATTATTGAGCTTTTATGTTTTGCATTTACTTCTACAGAAACACATAATTATAATAAGTACACACTTTAGATGAAGTATGAGAAGAATAAATCAATTTTAATGAGATTAATTTATCCTGATAGCAGATTTGAACAATAAAAGAGTTAATTATTTAAGTTATATATGCAAAATTTAGTTAAGTTTTATTTGGTAGAATATAAGTAAAAAAAAAACTGGAGAGAAACTGAGGCCTTGAACTCATGATCCTCCTGCCTCAGCCTCCTGAGCCACTGGGATTACAGGTGTGCACCACTGTGCCTGGTTAGGTTTTAAGTATTTTTATTCTTGGTCATATGTTGTTTATTGAGACATTTTAAAGACAGGAACAAATATTAAGCCGAAGCAAAAAGAACAGACTCCTGTTTTCTGTTAAGATTTAATAATTCATTACTATAGTAAAGAAGTAAACAACATAAAGACAAGCATTGAGCCTTCTGTCTATAGAGAAGCTAGTGACATAGAACTTGGTATGCTGTCATAAAATCTATAGCATTGGGCAATGTATACAAACCAACATTTTTTAGGCATCTGTAGGCATTTTTAGGCAGTGCAGACCTGTGGTAACTGAGAAGATAAAATTAAATTAGATGATCATAGTAATTTTCTCGGTTTTGATCAAGATTAAATATTTGAAACATGAGCTGGGTGTGGTGGTGAATGCCTGTAATCCCAGTGGTTTGGGAAGCTTAGGCAGGAGAATCACAATTTCAAAGCCAGTTTCAGCAATTTAGCCAGGCCCTAAGCAACTTAGCCAGATTCTTGTCTTGTCTCAAAATAACAAAAGAAAAAAAGGCTGGGGATGTGGCTCACTAGGTAAGTAGCCCTGGGTTCAATCCCTGATACAAAAAAAAAAAAAGAAAAATCTGGACTATTGAAAGAAGGTGGGAACCCAGAAAAAATAAGTGTCACTCTATGATAAAATGACAGGGAGAAATGTGGTTAAAATTTGTGAGGCAGAGTACTGAAGACAAGTGAATTATAGAGAAATCTGCATGCATGATCCCAGAGTCTTTTCTAAACATTATTATGCACATGCGTTAAGTGAAGTTATATCAATAATGAAAATTCCATGGACTTTTTTGTGTTTATTTTATTGTCTATTTATTTGTTTGTTTATTTTTTTGGTGCCAGAGATTGAACTCCACATGGTTTGCAAAGGAATGAGCCAAGTCCCAACCCTAGACTTTTATAACTACTGAGTGATCAATCCAGACCACAGGAGGATCACACCTTAATCACAAAATTAAGTATAAACTAACACTGTTGTACACTAGTTCCAACATAATAGAGCATAAAATGAATTTCAATTGATCTGAGAGTAATTTAAACTTATAGTATGTGAGGAAACAAATTTAAAATTCCTTAAGGGCAGGCAACAAAATCCAAACACTCCATATGTAGTAAACAATGTCAACCTAAAGTTTAAAACACATACCAGACATAAAAAAGCAACGCAAAAGAGGGTTGAAAATATCTTGAAATTACAGAAAGGGAAAAACATTTATTCACATTTCTATAGTCATCACAAATATCTTTGAAAATATAAACTGCAATAAAATATTCAATGAACACAAGATAAGACAGTTAGTGTCAGGAAATATTCTTAATAAAAAATGCTAAGAGAAGTTATTGAAATCACAGAAGAAGAAATACAATCAATCGATCAACAAATATATGAAAAGTGTTCAACATCTCTAGCAATTAAAGAAATGTGAATCAAAACTAAGATTTTGTCTCACTCCAGTCAGAATGGCAATTATTAAGAATACAAGCAACAATAAATTCTGGCTAGGATGTGGGGGAAAAGTTACACTCATACATTGCTGGTGAGACTGCAAATTTGTACAATCACTCTGGGGATGTGGCTCACTGGATAAGCAGACCTGGGTTCAACCCCTGGTACAAAAAAGAAAGCAGTATGGAGATTCTTTAGAAAACTTGGAACCACCATTTGATCCAGTTATCCCACTCCTCAGGTTCTATCCAAAGGACTTAAAATCAGCAAATACAGTGACAAAGTCACATCAATTCACAATAGCCATTATGGAACCAACCTAGATACTCTTCAATAGATGAATGGGTAAAGAAATTGTGGTATATACAGAATGAAATATAACTCAGCCTTAAGGAATAATGAAATTATGGCTTTTGCAGGTAAATGGATGGAGCTGGAGAATATCATGCTAAGTTAAATAAGCCAATCCAAAAAACCTAAAGGGTGAATTGTTTTCTGATATGTGGGTGCTAAGTAACAATAATGGGGAGAGGCTAGGGAAAATAGAGGTAGTTTGGATAAGGCAGAGGCGAGAGAAGGGAGGGGAGTGTGTATGAGAGTAAGAAGGATAGTAGAATGAATCAGACATTATTAGCCTACGTACATATATGATTACATGACTGGTGTGATTCTTCAACATGTACAACAAGAGAAATGAGAAGGTATACTCTATTTAGGTATCTACTGTCATAAATAACTAAATGCATTCTACTGTCATGTATAACTAATCAGAACAAATTAAAAAATAATTATCATTTAAAAAAATGATAAATTATGCCAGAAGAAAGATATGAGTTCAAAAAGTGATGGAGAGTGGGTGGCAGGATCAATGAATTTATTGGCATAGATCAATATTTTCTTGATTTTTATGCTTTTAAAAGACAATTGAGTGTTCAAGATAAAAATAACAATGTATTTGGTATATAAAGCATATAAAATGTAGCCATATTTGGCAAAAGTATAAAAAGTTGTGAAAGAAAATGAAAATATTTTTCTGAAATGAAATGTTCCTTCCTATATCAGGAATACTGAACTTTTGGGTGGTGTTTTCTGGGACTCTTCCTCTCCCCTCCTTTCACTCCTAAATCCAACTGATCATCCAAGTCACAAACTTCCCACTTAGTTATTTTATTTCCATCTTTTGGGAAAGTTCAAAAATACTTCCTCAAAAAAGTTCCATCTAAGCCTGGAAAGGACATCTTATCAGATGATCTTGCATATTTTTCTTCAAATTATTTTTAAAACTTTGATTACATATTTAATGTCCTGAGAGATACAACACTGATCTCTGAAATAGGTATAAGATCTAAAGGGAAAGATGACATGTATGCTTTATTCATCCTTGTCACAATATAATTGCACAGTCACTATTCATGGCAGGTACTCAAAAATATTTTAAAAGGTGAATAAAGAAAGCATGAATGTAAATGTAATTTTGAAAAAAAAATTGAATTTCCTCATATTTTGTTTGTTATTTTTTTTATGGTAAATGTCCAAATTGCCATCAACTCTAACCTTGAAAACATTCACTATCATTTAGTTAAAACCTCTTTTTTCCTTTTGTAGTTATTGAGAATAATACTGCGAGTTCAGGATAAAGATCATTGCAAATTCCCAAATGAGGCAAGCATCCAATACAGAATTGTTCCAACTGGTAAAATTCTGATGTGTTTGTTTATCTTCTTAATACCTTTAAACATACAGTGTGAAGGTCTGTTGATTGTATTGATCATAGAGCATCCTGTGGAGTTCTGTGTTACTCTTTTCCAAATAATAGGCTCACCTTGAAAATGTAAAGGTCAAAATGTAGTAAAGGTTAAAGCTTCTTGATTGACAAGCATTTATTTCTTTCATGAGATTAAGGTTACTCTAAGTCATTGTCACTGATTTTTTTTCTGCCAAAAGCTATAAACCCTGTCCAAAACCATAGAAATTGAATGAAAATAAGGACTAGAAATAAATCAAACCAAATCATAAGAGAATAGTCAAGGTAATCAAGTTCTTTTGCTAGAATATTGTATTTTATGTTGTATTTTTTCAAAGTCCTTTTTCTACCAGACATTCATAATTTCTAACATGTAAAAATGCAATTTTTTAAACTGACTTTTACACATTGATATGCAATTATAAAAGGAACATTCATTATGTCAGATTTCTTCTACAAAAATATTCAGGAATATAATTGTGAGATATCTTTAGAAATCATCCGATATATTCTGGATTGTTAACTAGTATAAAGTTTCAGTTATACAAAATAAATAGCTTCTATAAATCTATACAATATTATGCATATAGTAAAAATACTGAAGTTTAACTTAAAGATCTGTTAAGAGGGTAGATCTCATGTCACAAATGTTCTTAAAATAACATAGTAATAAAAATAATATTCAGGGTTTGTATCAGGTTTGCTTTAGGAAATGTTGATATCACTTTATTTATGTCATAGAATTGAAATAAAAAATAAGTAAAACTATATAAATAAAACAGAATAAAAATAAAAATGTAAAATAGACACAAAATCTTATTTCAGTGATAAATCTAAGACTGCAATATTTTGTTTGTGTTTTCTAAATTTAGCATAAAGGGCTATTCATTCTAATTATCTCTCTACATAGAATAGTGTATTCTTATGTCTGAGTTTCTGTGTTCAGAGCTGATGGGACTGTGGCTAATTTCCAAAATGAATTATACATCTACATTAGCTTGATGACTATCATTATGAGGAACATATGCTTATATGATTACAAAAGTAGAAAATGTGATTTAGAAGTATCTTTAATAATATTGCAACTTCTTTTTGTAATCCAAGGGAGTTTATTTCAGTAGTTACTTTAAACATGTGTAAACATTTTAATAACAGATATTTTTTTTTAAAGTCACAATTCAGAATCTCAGTGTACTTACTGATAAGGAATTTGAAATTAAAATAAATTAATTTGAATTTTAGAGTAATTGTCCATCAGCCAAAGGAAGTTAAAGGAATAAAAACAACAAAAATATTATTTATTTTCTTTATACTCCTCTGAATACAATTTGACAAAACATTCTTTTTTATTCTCTCCAAATATGAAAATGTTGCTTTGCCTTCAAAGATTTATCTGAAGTTGAAATATTTATGATGACTACATTATAGAAAAATGACCTGTCATACTTTAATGCAGCAACAAATTCAACACATTTCTTTACTGTAATTTAAGGCCATGCTGTATGAAAATGTCTCTAAATTAATCTAAGTGACTTTTTGTAAGTTAGGCCTATTTATGCAGAACCCCATAATAATTAATTTGACCCTACTTGTATTCATTAATTCATTCACACTCATTCATTCATGTTTACACAGGAAATCTAATTTTAGATTCCTCAAAACAACCAGCACAAGTCTCTAATTTAAATTTGATGTTTGAAGTTAATTCAGTCTCAACCAGAATTTACATTTAAGATGTAGGTGCCAAATGGTATTGTGCATCTTCATTTACAAATTTCTCCACTGCATTTTATATATAAGCAATCCCCTCAAAAGATTGAGGAGCAGGAGCATTTAAAGTCAATAGCTCAAGAAAAAAATTAAAATTACATACAATTATAATAATATATTATATTGCAAATTCTGTTATCCTGACATAACTAGTATAGTAGCAAATAGTTTAAACTTTATGATCAGAAAGATCAGACGTATAAATTTCAATGTCAGCTGTACCACTTTATAGCTGTACTTTCTTGGATAGGACCGGTAATTTCTCTTTCCCAAAATGTCACAAACTATAAAAGGACTATTGAAATATCTTCCTCACTGGGATGCTCCAGACTTCAAATGAGTTATAAAGGGGTAAAATACGATAAAACAGCATAGAACTTGTTACACACTAAATAATGTCTGTAAAGTAGATGATGATAGGATAATATCGCTGTTCATGTTTAGGCACAATTATATTCCTCCCTGGGAATTTTAGTTAATGTTCCACATAGAGACCTGTCTTTATAAATTCAAAATATAAGATGTGCATCTATAATAATAGAATATATTTTTAGCTCAGACTTAATTTCAAGAATATATAGAGAGAGATATACAGATAACACAATAATTCTCTTACTGGTAAAGCATAGATTTTGTTGTGAATGATCACTTTTTCCTTCTCAAATACTTTGGAATTCTATGTTTGCCAAACATGTTACATCACATTTTTAACCATTTTATTAATGCCTTATGATAATAATATTTTCCTTTTCATTTACTCATATATTTTTATAGTAATTCAAGAAGGTAGACTTCCCTCCTACCATTCACCCCATCGAATGTTCAATTCAGTGATTTGTGTCATATTCAGAATTCTGTAATCATCACCACAATGTAAACTTACTAAATAAGTGGCAGATATAAATCTAACCAAACCAATAACATTAAATGTAAATGAATTAGACAACAAATCAAATTAAAAATACATCCACATTTAATCTTATTGATATGATTGGACTTATGTCTGCCACTTCCATAATTATCTATCATTAAGTTTTTTGGCTCTTGTGTATTTGAGTTATTCTCTAATGTCAAATGTTTACCCTAAAGAACCTCCTTTATTGTTTTTTTGAGATGAATCTACTGGCAATGAATTTTATGTTTATTTATTTAGACAGTTTTTATTGGGTTTTTATTTTTAAGAGATAGTTTTTATAAACATAGAATTCTTATTTGGTATTTCCTCTTTTCCTTTGTTGATATTCTTTTATTTATTTATTTATTCATTTATTTATTTATTTATTTATTTATTTATTGCACTTTGAATATGATATTCTGTCGCGACCCCTTGCCCGCAAGGAAGACGCA
Source organism: Urocitellus parryii (assembly GCF_045843805.1). Lineage (NCBI taxonomy): Eukaryota > Metazoa > Chordata > Mammalia > Rodentia > Sciuridae > Urocitellus > Urocitellus parryii. Next base: position 131,772 of record NW_027552995.1, read on the forward strand.
ACTCAGGAATCTTCTTTCAGCAGTTTATTCAGGTCCTTGATACTTTTTCTTCTTTCAGCAGTTTATTCAGGCCTTTGTTTTGACATGTCTTTTTGCTTCTACTACTACTCCTACTACTACTTCTACTGCTACTCCTACTGCCACTACTACTACTGCTACTCCTACTGCCACTACTACTACTACTACTACTACTACTCCTACTACTACTACTCCTGCTACGTGCCCCAGCCCTAATAAAGCAGATAAAGCCCCAATGCACAACTGCCACGTGGATCTTTCTCATAGGGTGTTTACAGCTACGTGCCAACTCTCCCAAAATAAGGAGTTGTTTATCACAGGCCACGGCGCTTATCAGCGCCATCTTGTAATGGCGGCCACAGTACACAGAAACGGCTCACTACAATATTCTTTTATTTATTTATTTATTGCACTTTGAATATGCCACCTGTTTTATGTTCTCCTTCTTTTCAGATTAAGAGGGAGCTGTTAATCTTACTGAAGTTACCTTGTACATGGCGTGTTTTGTTGTTACTTTTAGTAGTATTTTCTCTTTGTCAACGTTTTACTATCACATGTTTTACTATGAATCACTTGTCATTTATTCTACTCGATGCTCATCAAGTTTATTGAATGAGTTCATTAATGTTTTTATTTGAAAGTTTTAGTCTTAATATCTTCAAATATTTTTCTATGCTTCTCTCTTTTCTCTCTGCTCTTCAGGTTGTATAATCTTTTCAAGTATAACCTCTAGTTTGCTCAATTTTCCTCCAAATCCAAATCTATTGCACGGCTTCCCTGCTAATAAATTTTCATTTCAGTTATTGTACTTAAAAATGAAGAAAATTGAAAATTTCAAACAATTTCATTTTTCTTCTTTTTAAATAATTTCTAACTTTTTATTAATTCTACTCATTCATAAGACACTTTCCTAACACATTTTTTTATTTCATTTAATCATAGTGTCTTTAATTTCTTTGAATGTGCTTAAGAATTACAGCTTGGGGTCGTGGTCCATTTAGTAAAACACTAGGCTACCCTTAATAGATGTTTCTCTTGCCTTATTTTTGTTCTGCTTTTTTTCTCATATACTATCAAATGATCTTATGTGTTCCCATCTCTCAATATTTTTCCAACAGTGCATATTTTAATTAAGTCTGTAGTAACCATATATTGACTCTTTCCTTCCCTTTGCTGACACCTTGTTATTGTAGTGATCTTATTTGCTTGTATTTTAGTGACTTGTCTGGATTATTTCAGAGAAGTCAATTTCCCCTGCAGATTACACCCGTTTATTTTGTTCCTCACCCTGGTAAAAACTTGGGGAGGAAACTTCCCTGGATACACCTATTCTGATTCAGGCTGGACTGCCACAACAAATTGAGAATTTGTAATTGTTAGCTGACATCTACTGTATTCAACAATGCCCTAGACCATAAATAGCTCTATAGACTGATTGAATTAAATTTGGGCCTGCTTGCAAGTATGGGATTCATAGTCAGTGTTTGCATCTTGTTTTTCCCTCTGGAGGCTTCTTGTTAGTTGTATAACTTCCTAGCTGAGTATCTTAAATTTCTAGCTATTTTTATTTAATCATTTCATTTGATACTGTTATAGAGCTACCAGCCTCCTGGTAGTTACTCACCGCCAAAAAATTTTATCTTTTTTTTTTCACCAGTACCCTTCAGTGTATATTTTCCTGTTCTCTATTCCAAATAAAATCAGTTTTTAGGAAGAGCTACAGGGCTTTTTTTCTGCCTCTCCCTTTGTGCAACTGTTGTGTAGCTAGGATCTGAGAGACCAGCTCACTTTTCTCTGAATGTCATTTGGGCTCTATCAGTGGTATGCTGGGTAAGGATGATCTTTTTTTTTTTTTTTTGGCTTGCCCATTCTGGCATTAAATCTCTGTTCTATGAACCTGTGAGGGCATAGTCCAATATTCTTTTCCTAAATCATTGAGGGTAGACATTCATTTACACAAATTAGGGATAAATGAACATGTAGTTTAGTAGAATTGCAGAAGACTTCATGGAAAGTAATATACAATGAAATCTGAATTATGGTCAGTAATTCTGCATAACATTTATAAAAGAAAATGTACTATATGAAGGGACTGAGGGAAAAATATGCACAGATTCACAGAGGCCTGATATACTGTACTTGTGGTAAGGAGCTTCAGTGATTGAGTATAGTAATATATGAGTTAGGTATACTGTGATAATAATTTGAGATTATAACTAATGAATTTAAATCTTTTCTACATTCACTTCATCTTATAATTCTTTCTCTATTTAGATTTTATTTGGAACTAATAGTTGCTTGTAATGGGAACAGATGATGTTATAAAGGAGTTAGAAACCAAAATGACACCATTGTAGGCTTTGTAGCCATGTACCCAGTGTAAGATAGAATTTTGTTTTGTTTTGTTTTGTTTTGCAAATAATAACTTAGAAAAATTTTTCACCACTTTGATTTCGACTCTTTTATATACTCCTATAGCCCTAACTTTAGGATCTTAGTCTGAATCATTAAGCTATTTGCCTCTGTCAGTGTTAATATCATACAAAAAATTTAATTAGAATGTGAGCTCTCTTCTATGACCACATTGAGAAATCTGTTAATTTAAAAAATAATTTAAGATAAGTTATTATGAAGAGGCTCATACTAGAACTATTAGTAGGAATTAATGTAAGAATTTTAATATGAAGTTTACAAATCCATACTCGTTAATTTTTCTTAAGACAACACTTTCTGTTTTTACATGACTTGTAAATTCTGTGTTTTTTTTTTGCAGCATAAACTTAAATCATCTTGTTTAATTTCTAGTTTGTTTGTTTAAAACATAGTGTAAAATTTAAGAACTTTTTTTTTTAAATTGAGGGCAAGGTCCTTCTGTATTTTCAAGAATTTTTTCTCAGTATTTTTAAATTACTTATTAACTTCTAATTTGATTTTAAAATTCTTCAGTGGTTCATTATTATTGAGTTTTCACATTTTCCATACCCCACTGAACTTTTAATCTTTAATATTTCTACTTCATTAGTTCATATAATATCACAAATATGCAATTATAGAAATATAACTTCCAAAATTTGACTTAAGGCTAAATCAAACCTTATCCATGTTTAGATTAAAATTCATCTGCTCAAGTAATTGAAAACAAAGTAGAGTGTAGACATAAGGTACCCAAACTCACATGTTCATTTGTCATAATTTTGCATATCTACAATAACACAAGGAGCAAAAGAGTATAATGTTATTGACTTCTGTACTAAAGAGAGAAAATAATTAATATTTTATGTATAAGCCTTCAGCAATAGGAATGGAAAATAAATAGAAAAACAGAAAAGTGATGACAGAGTGGCAATTCATGCATGAGAAAAAAATCACAAATGACTAATAAGCATATTTTAATTTTAAATGAAGAGGTGATCATTTGACTAAGTTTCCTGAAAATGGCCAGATTAGGCTTACTACCAAATTAAAGAATAGATTAAAGAAAAAAACTAAATCAAGTTATAGAAAACTAAAACAAGTTCCATTTTCCATGTGAAAATATTTGGCCTCTGAAATTCACATCTTATTTACAGATAAACTTAAAAGATAAAAACTTTCTGATAAAACAACAAACTCCAGATGATACCTGTATTGGTTGTCTATGGCTGATATAAAAATTTAGCAGAAATTTAATGCTAAAACACTATGATGCATTATATTGTTACTTAGGCTACAAATTCAACCTGGTTCTACTGGATTAAATCAAGGTACTCACAGAGTGACAGAGTCACTGTTTCCTTACTGTTTTCACTTTCTAGATGCTGCCTACAATCTAGGGGAAAAAATATCACTCATCTTCAAATCAGCAATGTTACATACTGATTGCCATTATTCTATACTCAAATATTCCTCATCACAATCAGGAAAAAAATCTTTCTTTTTTTCCCCCTTTTTTACTGGGAAATTGAACCCAAAAGCATATTACCACTGAACTACATCTCCTTTTTTTTTCAATTTCTTAATTTTTTTGAGACAATCTCCCTAAGTGGCTTTGGGCTTCACCCCATGATCTTCTTGCCTCAGCCTCCTAAATTGCTGGGATTACAAGCAAGCATCATTGTGTCTGGGCAAAAATCTTCTGTTTTAAGGTCCTTTGGGATTATATGGGCTCCTCCAAATTATCTGGGATACTCTCTTCATCTCAAGGTCCTTTAACTCAATCATTTCTACAAAGTCCTTTTTTTTCACATAAGGAACATATTCAGAGATTAGAATGCAGCCATTTTAGTGAAAGATCTATTATTCTGCCTACTGTATACAAAGTTTTGTGTTTGTAACTTTTTATCTCAGCTACGGCTAATTGGGGAAAAAGTGAAACCAAGGAGATGTAAGATTAAGTCTGTTTCAGAATATTAGCCTATGGCAAAACTTATGTGGAACTGTTGCAAATTGCTGGTTTGTAAGTGAGAAAATTCCAAAGAGCTAAGAATGGATTTAACATGAATTCATGTATATATATATATATATATATATATATATATATATATATATATATATTATAACATGCATTACATATATATGTATTTTATATAATATACATTATATATTTATCATATATATGTATTATATGTAATACATAAAATACATATGTATATATCCAATGTATATGTTATATATTATACATAAATAAAATATCATATGTATAATTTTTTTGCAAAGGACTCTGTTAAAAATTTTCTTAGGATATGTCCTGTTATCACTAGAATAACTGAACTAACTCCTATAAAGAAACATGAATATAATAACAGATACTTAGGAAAAAGATTAACAAGAATTAGAGTGCACGATTCTAATAGCATGAGGGAACTCACAGAGAAAGATAGTGAGAAACAATTCCCAATGCTGAAAGACAGTTTTTCCATTTAAAATGTTAATTAGATTTGGCAAATGGAAGATTTTCTGATGATTAGTAAGAGAAGACTCACCTATATATTAGATATAAAAACTAAATTATAGGATTCTGATCTAATTTATATCTATCCCTGCCAGTATATATCTAATTAACAGAAACAGAGTAAAATTGTGGGTACCAGTGTTAGGGAAGGAGGGAAAATGGGGAAAAGTTGGTAAAAATGTATATATTAATAGTTTGGTAAAATGAATAAATCTAGAAATATTATGTACATTAGAACAGTCAGTAATAAAGTACTGTATACTAAAATTCGCTGAAAGTAGATTTTAGATGCTCTTATCACACGTATACACACAAAGGTTAACTCTGAACGGTGATGGATGTTAAATTGTTTGATTGAAGTAATCAAATTATTATTTACATTTATATAATATTTTTAAAAAATACTAGAGATTGAGCCCAGGCTCTGGAGAAACAAAGCATATTGTTCACCTTAAATACACAAATACAAATTAATTTTAAAAAGTAAGCAATTGAATATATTATTATTGTACAGCATCAGTAAAGTCATAAAGGGTGAAATTGAAAAAGCACATTTCTAAAGGAAAGTCTGAATAGAGTTGTAGGAATCTAGAAAACGTTGATAGAAAACCTAAACAGCTGAGATTATGCAAAATTTACCTATATGAGTAGAATGAGTAAATATCAACATATTTCCACATGAGAATGAATTTTGATATTCTTGTACCAATCTTAAATGTTTTTAATGTTTATAATAATATTTCAAAATAAAAATTGGCAATAATTAAAAAGATAAACAATGGTGATGAAATATTTAAAATACATATTTTTGTTGGATTCATGAAATAATATAATTAAAAATTTTGAAGTTACAAAGTTGCAGAATTTCAAAATTATAAATTTTGAGATTCTCTGAATGGAGATTTCAGAATAAAAAATCAAAACATCATGCAGGGTAAGTATTAGAAAGAAACCACCTCTATGAATACATGGTAAAACTGTATGTAGATTTTGAAACAGTGAACATTAAATATCATATGTTCAGAAGTGATTTGGCATGTTCCCAAATGCTAGAAATAAGCCAAGTATTTTGACTCCTAATCAGATTTAATTTTTAGAAAGCTTCTTGAATCAATGATTTTTACAGACCCTATCTTATAGATGAACATACTAAGCCATTTAGAGTTTGAACAAGTAGCATCAAATCAGTAAATGTGAAATTATGCATCTTACATTAAATTTAAGTCTTTTTAATTCTGGAGTGAAATAATTTAACCACCACATTATGTTCCTTCCTGATGAAGAACATTCTAAGACAAGAAGCACAGCCAGCACATACACAGAGAGATTTCAGCAGAAAATCTATGATGAAGAAACATAACTCAAAAAGGTATGCTTATCAACTTCATTAAAATAGTATTAAAAAGAACCAGAGGATGGAATCAAATAATGCTCTTCAATCTTCAGACTTATAACATAATGACTTTATAGTCACTGACCTTACAAAAACCTAACTGATGAAAAATCAGGGTGGGGGAGAATCTGTTTATTAATTTCCCTTTCTCTCTGTCTCTCTCAAATCTACATACCAATTTTTCAGTAATTAAAAAATACTGCTTGACAAAGTCATATTGGTTATTCAAATTGATATTATCATTAAGATTTCCAGGTGAACTTTTGGGTAGTAATAAAAATGTTTAAGGACAATTTAATAATTCCTAATTCTTACCATATCTCAGTTGCTTCTTCCTAAGCTGTGAACATTTCATCACATAACAACAACTTGCTTTCTTATAGTGTTTGAAACTGTATAAAGGGGGTTAATTCCCTTAATAGGATTGAGAAACAAGTCAGCCTAGTGCAGGCCATTGTTGGATTTAAGGTTAGCTTAACTCCATAGTCTCACATATAAATAGAAGTTTGTGGAAACAAGGACACTTCAATACAATAAATTTTTGCTAAAACTGTCAAAATAAGGACAATAAACGCAACTTGAGGTGATTGTGAATTTGACCGATGTGAAATTATTTTTGTTGACATTTTCCAAAGAATACAAATAGATACTGGATTGGATTGATTTTGCATCACTGATTATATAGTATATGTTTTGCTATCGTGATTGATTCTTGGACTTGTTACTTGTAACCAAGTTAATATCAAAGGATATGAGGCATTTTTAAACTTTTATTTTTGTTGGTTTTTAATTTCTAAAATGACTATTCATTGTTTCTTGTCAAAAAGTTTATCTAAAACATTACCATTCATTGGAAATATGATAAAATATAGTAGTATAATTACTCTTGCTTCTCTTGTGTTTGTTTTTTAAACTGTGTAGAGTAATGATAGTCTTCTTACAAGGCCCTCAAGATATGAAATAGGTAATGAATCAATGAAGACAATCATGGAAGACAATGAATGAAATAGGAACATTTATTGAATTTTTTTGAATGCAGCTCCCAAAGATATGTGCATTATTTTGGTGTTATGCTCACTTATTATCTAGGATTATATAACACTAATCATGCAAAAAGTAAATTCAAAAGCATTTACTAAAAATTGATAAAATTTATTTTACTTTCATGGAATTAAAAATTATTTAAAGGAGTTAAAATGGAAAACATTAAAAAAACCAATAAATCATAAAATTGTACCACAAATGATGTACTGTATTTGCAAAGTTATTTATAATAATTTTATTATTTATTGCAATGTGTAAGCAATGTTATATACTAAGGGACAAAGATTAATAATGCATGGTCTTCATCCTCAAGGAATACATAATGTGATTTCATGTCTTCTGAATTTGTAGTTGCTACCCTGGCAGTTTTCTCCTCTGCTAACTTTCCTCCACATTCAGCACAAATTGGAGGGTAAGCCCAGAGCAGCAGCAAAACAAGCAGTTTAAACTCCAAGCAGCCCTAAGTCTTGGCTGGATTTATTCTCAGGGCTTGAAGTGTATTTAGAAAGAGCTGGTAAAATAATGAGAACTCACCATTTTTTCAACATTATGTTAGCTGGTCTTAAAGGCAGTATTCAAAGAAACAGCAAAACTGAAGATACTCAAACTCATAACTAAAAAATAATCTAAAGTTAATATAAGAGAACATTTCCTATCTTTGGACAGGAATGAGTAGTTTTTATCTATTATTGTTTTTCTCTACTTAGGCAACATATTTGACATACTTAGGGGACTATTAGGATAATAAAAATAGGAATAGTTCTGAGTGCCCAAATAAACACTTTACACTTCGAAGTGTGTTCATTATTTCATTTAATTGTTATAACCACCAATAAGCCAGTTGTTGTTGTTGTTGTTTATATGAAACTCCACATTTTACAGTTCACAAGATTTAAATGAAATTTAAATATCATGAGTTGAGATATGATCAAAACCACATGACATTAAAAATGGTGATCAATGAATAGACTTTCATGACTTACCAAGAAGGTTTCCAAGAACAAGAAATGTCATTTTCTAAGAAGGTATAATATTTTAGCAACTTTTTAAATTATTATATTCTTGCTTCTATCTTGGATATAGATAATATTATCCTTTGTTTTCAAGATGAGAAAAATGAAAGTAAAACATTAACTATCTTGTTGAATGACATGTAGTATTAAGTCAGTAGGGTTAGATTACAAACCCTCTTTCCAGATTATCCAGCTGCCTCTTAATATAAATGAGGTTTTTGTCTATAACTCTTTGACTTACACTTTAGTCCCCTCCCTCCTTGGTTATCTCTAAGATTTCCTAAAAAGAAATGGAAAAGGCAAGAAGTAGTGAGACATATTAATCCTGCCATAACTACATAACCTATTATTCTATATTAGATGCAATCATGTTGCAGTTATAGTGACTTAAGAAACTATAAACACAAGTGCTTCTTTACACTGTGTGTCCTAAATGGCTAAGTAATGGTATTTGTGTTTTGGAGATGTGTGTGGAGGTCTCAGCTTCCCTTTGGCTGATGGAAATACCCAAGTTCTGTAACTGCAACATTAGGATTCCTGGATTCCTTGGTTGCCATAGAAGAAAGAAGGAAAGCATGGGGAAATCATCAGGGATCCTTTCAGAGTTCAGTGTGATAGATGTCCTATTTCCCATTTCAATGATCAGACTAGTTTCCTGAATCATCTTCATATGGGCTGAAAATATTGTCTTCTTTGTGACAGAAAGTTAACAGGAACACTAGCTGTGTCTACCAGATTCTCCTCTAAAAAAGGTTCATTCATAGTCCTGACATGGGAATTCCCAAAACCACCTCAGCAAGATAAGCAAGGGAAGACTTAGAAGGTACAAGGTACATAAGGTTTTTGATTGATGTGATGAGGGGCAATATAAGAAGTAGCATAAATTATACACAGTGTAAGATTGCCTCCCCCAATGCAGAAAACAATCTAACAACACTATCCTGCAGATTGAATGAAAAATAATGATGTAATTTACCACTGCTAAGCATAAACAAACAGATCTAGAAGATTGAAAGACTCTTAAAAATAACCATTTGATACTATAATATTTTATAATGGCTCATGGCTTTTATAATTGTTTCTCACTGTGCCTGAGAAAATCAGAGGAGTACAAGGGAAGAAAAACAAAGGCAGCAGCCTAAGTCAGCAGTGACAGACTCCCCACTGAGTGCCATAAGCTCCATTATCTTCTGTCATAGCAACTCCTCAATCAAAGGGTAATAGTACTCTGAAAACAGGAGATGGAAGAAAAATAAAACATATGTAAATTGCCCAAATTATAGTACAAACTACTACTGAAGATACAGTTAAAGAATAATAGAAAAGAGCAGGCATTTCCTTTCCATTTATTTCTTAAGTTCTAGCAAAAATTATATCCATTTGTTTACTCTCTTACATAAGAGAGAAGGTGTTTTTTGAATAATCAGAGATGGCATTATTTCATTTGTCACAGGTATTTCAGTGTCTGCCAAGATTATAAACAGAAATTTATACTCAAGCCTTCCACTCACTGTGTAGAAAATGAAGACACAGTCCTTTCATAAATATTAATACATACTTTGCTGAGGTATGTTTCAACTTTAGAGAATATTTTTATACATGATATAACTGATATGTTTTAACAGGAAACACATAAGGACACATGCTTTGTTAATCTTCTATAAGTGACATTTGTCCAGAATTACTTTTTTAAGGCTTCTTTTTTTCCTTTTTAATTGTACATAGACACAATTCCTTTATTTTATTCATTTATGTGGTGCTGAGGATCAAATTCAGTGCCTCATGCATGGAGACAAGTGCTCTACCACTGAGCATCAATCCCAGCCCGAATTAGTTTTTTTGGTCAGCTGTGCATAGTGATATACATGATATACATATCAATAGACTATGATGGTAAATATCAGTTATATATATATATATACCAATGATGTCAATGAACAATAAAGTAAAAATTAACAAAATTTTCTTAAAGTGCTCATAGAACACAAAAGCATTTCTCTCTATTTTTGTGCATGGTACTGGGGATTGAACAAAGAGGCCCTATACAACTGAGCTATACCCCCCGTCCTTTTTACTTTATTTTGAAACAGGGCCTCACTAAGTTGCTGGGTTGACCTCAAACTTGTGATCCTCTTGCCTCATGTCCCTGAGTAACTGAGGATAAAGGCAGATGCTACCTCCCCCTAGCTGAATTTCTTAATTTTTTATGTAATTTTAAAATTGCCTAGTGTTTAAGAGGACCTAGGTTTGATCCACAGCACTGTAAAAATAACAGCAAAACCAAATAATCTCTCTTAGTTTTTTGATGGTAAAAGGAATTGAGAGCTCTAATTTCTTCATCTAATTTTTAAATTTACTTTGAGTTGCATAATTTGTTTGCTATATCCAGTGACTCTTCATGAACAACTAAATGAACCAATTTCCTACAATGAAAATATATATGCATATATGGGTATGCATATTCATTTGTTTATTCATGCACTCCAATGACTTTTTATAATATATTTCATTAATGGCAATAATTTACCCTAATGCTAGTAACAATTGACATTTTAATTTCTATATTTTAAATTACATCATTGCCTTCCTATTGTGCAAAAATAAGAAAGGAAACTCTTTTGTGTTAGGTCCAAGTGGAAATTCTTAAGGAACAGGGAAAGTGTAGTGATCAGGGAAATAAATAATAATTTTAGGGGGATCCCAAGAGCATTTCAGTTTTCACTAATGTTCTATCAATTTAATACTGTAACCCAGTTTTAAGTTCTGTCAGGTTTGTATTGCAGACTTCAATATTAAGTCTATATATGAGCTGCACTGTCAATTCATCCCTGATAATCCTCCTAAACATAAAACTGGTACAACATCAAATTCATAAAAATAGTCTGGCAATTTGAAGTGTCTTTGCAATATTTTCAGAAAGTATCCTGAAGACACCTTTACTGAATTCTTAGATTTGTAAAGAATAACCTGTACTTATAGTAACAAATGTTACTTTTATTAATATGCAATATCATTGGGGATATTTTTGTGTTTCTTTAAAAAAACAGAGAATATTCTATAATTCAACCCATTGATTGATATGAGTCAGATTCCATAAAGTTATTAGGCAGTAAAGAGTAAATTTTAAATTAAACATTTATTAAATTTCAAGTATATTTCAAGGTACTTAGACATTCATAAAGTATGCTATTATTTTTGGTAACTCATTTAATCCTAACTATTTCCTACATATAACTAGATTTTGTTGTTATTTCAGTTCCCTGTGGGGAGTGAGTAACTTGGATAAGGCTATTCAGCACAGTAGTTCTGAGCTGCTGCTTAATCTCTTGTATCCAGCGCTAGAGTTTGTACCTCTCATCTATAGGATATTAAATTTAATAGAATTTACATTTTAATATTTTCTGTTTTATAAAAATAAGTAAGCCAGAATATTTTAGGACATTGATTGTATTATGACTAAAGTATACAATCTAGTAAAAAGTAGAATATTAATCTGATTGCTCTTCTAAAGGGAAAATCTCTTCTGTGTCTGAAATATAACTCATTCTTCCCCATTTTAACTTGGACTTTCCTAATTTTCACAAGTTTATTAACTTGCTTCATCTTATTAGCCAACAACTGTAATCATGTAAGTTTTTACAAATAAAAAGGCTATAAAATATTTCTTAAGGATGATAAAGCCTCAAATTCCCTTGAATATATTAGAAAAAATAGAGTAAAAAACAGAGTTATGCATAAATATCTATTTCTCTATAATAATTTCTACCTAGATACTATGGTAATAGCAGTTTCCTCAAATTTAATATTTTTTATTATTATTTTTCAGTGGAAAATACCATCCAACCATTTCTGTGTTTGTACATGCCTCCATGCACATATAGTCCCAAATTATATATGCAGTTTGAAAAATTTGGCCTAGTTATAATGAAAACAAGAAATGTTGCTTAGAAAAATATTTGAAATATTGCAATCTATAATTCAATATTATCATGAATATTGTAACTGTGACCATGTTTCTTATGCTTTCAGTTCTACTGTAAACATGAAAAAGCCTATTTGATCCATTAAAGTGATAATTATGGAAGGTAACACCTAAGGGAAATAACTTGATCAGGGTGAATTATCCCTTCATCACTAACTTTATAAACAGTATTTCCTAAAAGGAAGCTAATATAAAGTACAACATTCTTCTCTGGACACGGAATACTCCTCATCTTTAAAATGGCAATTCTAGATTCCCCAGAAGAATGTGATTGGCCTATTACAATATATATTTCAAGTGAAGAGGAATTCAAGGTCACAGTTTTGTTCAGTATATTTTCAATACAAATTGAATGAGAGAGACTACAGTTTCATTCAATTTTGTAAGCTTTCTTCCCCACCCTTCTGTCTCCTCCTGGAATAGAAATGTAAACTCAGGCAAAATTGTGATAACATAATTAGCAGACTCTGCTGAATCTTTCAAGGATAACAGTACATGTGAGGACTGTAAATTTTCTCCTTTAGTAAAGTTCATTTGCTTTGATTAGAACCACAATTAAGAAGTAAGATAATAGAGGAAATGCAAATGTGATTACCTTGTTTTGAAAACATTTAATTTAGTGGACAAGGTAATTTTTTATAGCATGATTAAAAAATGTTAAGTTCCAACCAAGAATGTATTTTCTGAAAAATGAAGACATGACTACAAAAGAAAGGGAAAAGAAAAGAAGAAAACTTTAACAGGTTGAAACCCTGTTCTTTAATGGACTGTGACTGTTTAAGAGCACAGAGTGGTATCTTTGTTCATCTAAAACACTCTGTATTCCTTCAAACGTTGGAATTTATTTTTCTGCTTTATTTCCACATATGCTTTTTTTTAAATACCTAAAGTGAATACCACGTCCAATTTCATATATCACTGAACACTGAAATGCCTTATTAATTGACTGCTTGGCTGATTTTTTACTTTCATTTCATACTGGATGTCATTTACCAATTTGTCACACTATTCTAACACACTGATATAGGGGTCTGCTCACTGATTCAATAAGAATCATACTTCTTCCCTCCACAAATTCTTAACAGATTTGAAAACAAGACAAAAACAAATGCAAATTGGAGAATAAAACATTGATAACACCAGTTAAAGTAATATTGGAGATTTTGTTAATAGTAGAGCCAAATATGTCTGGTACCTGAACACAAGAGTTTGACAGTCTCACCAGTCCACACAGATAATGTGCTAGACTGATTCACACTCTGTTGAAGTACCAGCATCCAGTAAGACACAGAAGATGCACACCAGCTGCTGAAAGAGAAATGGGAGAGGTGAACATGTGTGAAATGTTCCTTTTCAATATCCTAATCAGTAAACTATGGCACTCCTGAAGAAAACATATAGAGGACAAAGGAGAGGCTGCATCAAAATACAAGAGAACATCAAGGATGAGGAAGAAATATTACCACTGACAATCCCTTTCATGATATCAGTGCCGCTTAATAAGTTATAATCCATCACTTTCACATTTTATAGAAATCTTTGCTCTACATTTCAAGATACTTCATAAACTTTTCAATTTTCTGGGTAGCTCTTGGCCCCTATGCCCTATATATTTGCATTATGTTGGCCATAACATAAGAAATCCTCATTGTTCATTGTTCATATTTCACACACTCAGAGTTGAACATTTTGGTAATTTTCTTGCTGTGCTTTTATGAAAATTTAAGACATAATTATTTGAGATTGAGAAATACAATCATTTATATACACTGCACTCAGTCCTACATTTCCATGATATTCCCATCATCAGATCAAATATAACTTACTGTAATGCAGAAACTGGAGATAGAATATCCTTTTTCAGTCACAAGATTGTACTATTAAGGGGAAAAATCACCACATTATAAATGAGCAAGTCAAAAAAGATTTGGTAAATTCAGAACTGGTGCTGTAGCTTTTGCCTAGAAAGTTTCAAGAAGAGAACAGTTCAGTGTGAAAAGAGTTGAAGTTTGTCTTTCCTCCCATAAATGATTTTTCAGTTAAAAGACCGGGAATATCTATGTTAGAGGACATTTCAGGGAGATGTGCTTATGAATCAAAAGAACTTGTATCTACTTAGCACTGTCAGTTTTCTGAGTCACAGAATCTTCAAACGTGCTGCTTGTTCTTGGGTCCTGAAGGAAGAAGAATGGAGTAATGGCTTCTGTAGAAGAGTTTCATGAGACTGGTAAATGTTTAATAACTAATTCTAAGGGTGGAGGGGAGTAGACTCTTGCATGAAGCATTTGCTGAAATATTCTCAGTGTGAATAATCTCTCCATGGTTGATTTCATACTACCAATATAAAGTCATTGAAAAGGAAATGGGCTGAGTTGCGAGTTTCCACTGAGAATGGCTTTGAGCTTCTCATTGAACTAATAAATATACCATGTGCTTAACCCTGTCTAAAAACTACATGTCAATATATTCCTACAATTCCCAAAGTCATGGGAATACCAACGCATGTGAACCTTATGAAAATAGAAATGGAGCAAATATACAAGAGATACAAAGTATTTGAACAACACAAAAATAATTGGAGAGGGTGTTCTGAGACTGTCTGAATTAGTTATATCTGCATTTAATTGGATTTAACCTAAAGGATGTACCATTTTATTCAGAATGAACTAGGATTTCAGGCCGCTGTTTTCTGTTATAGAATGAAATATGCCACATAAAATAAATAAAGATTTAATAGCAACATAGTATTATTGTACATTATCTGATCTGTGAATCTGTAGGTTTTGCATACCTTATAAATGTGTGTAACTAAACTTTTTACCCAAATGTTTTCAATCTTCCACAATTCTCATTTTCCTCATGCTCAGCTCTTTCCCTTTTTTTCTTTCAAACCCCATTCTTTAAATCTAGTAAAATCTTTCCCATTGCTGTTATTCTATTTACTTTCCCTGTCAAATCATATTATTGGTATTTATATCTAATTTATACAACTATTTCCTATATGATTTCTATATTTCCATTCCCATCTTATGCATTCTTATGATACATGATGTGTTCGTTCTTATAATTTTTTACATGTTACTTTTCTTTATTGGATTCACAATTATAACTCTGACTGCAATCTCTTCCCTGTCACTTTGTCAGGTGCTCTACCCTGAGGCAAGCTGAGTTGAAGGGCTCACTATTTCCCCAATTACAGTGCACACTTTTACATCTTATAATATCGGGATGTTTCTTCCTCTGGAAATACCTTCTTGTACCCTTTGTAGCACATCTTCAGTGTTATTTCATTATAAAGGGACTTGACTCAGTCAATCATACTCGATTATAATCATTCTATTCTATGCACCTTTTTGATGCTAATGACAAGAAGTCATTTTTATTGTAGAAGGTCTTTAAAAGGTATATCCCTGATGGACAGTGCATCCTTATAATGTGAGTGAAGGAGGGTGTATTCATCTTTTTATACTGACACTTATTTATCTACTGAAAAATGACTCTGAAGGAGGTCAATGTCAAGAGGCTTGTGTGAAAGGATATTATAATGCTAAAACCAACTAATTGTTGTTCCTGATATTTCCCATAGTAACTCTAAGACAAGGTAGGATGGGACTGACTACTCAAGGTGTTAAAGTAATTCACCTTGTTGAGAGAATATGACAAAATGCCAAATTTTTAATATCTTTTATTTTAAGAATATTATTCTGGGAAATGTGTTATCAATTTAAATTGTGGAACAATTTCATATTCAAAGTTTTATATTTATTAGCATTTCTTTCAGAAGAAACTTAGAAATAAATATTTTAAAATGCCCTAAGAAATTCTCAGGAAGGAAAATTAAAAATAAAATGAGGTAGAGTTCAAAATTTAGGATGGTCATTTTCCATGAAGTGTTGCTATGAGAATATAAAAGATAATGGCTGCTTCTTCTTCTTCTTCTTCTTCTTCTTCTTCTTCTTCTTCTTCTTCTTCTTCTTCTTCTTCTTTTCTCTCTCTCTCTCTCTCTCTCTCTATATATATATATATATATATATATATTTTTTTTTTTTTTTGGGGGGGGAGGGTAGACTACTAGGGATTGATTCAAGGGACACTCAAACACTGAGCACCCCCAGTCCCCCCCTTTTTTTGAGACAGTGTTTCTCTATGTTGCTTAGGGCCTTCTGATCTGGAACTTGAAATCCTCTTGATTTGGTCTCCTGAACCTCTGGGATTACAGGTGTACCTTACCATGCCCAGTGCAAGTCAATATTTTAAATAATGTATTATCTGGTAATTTCTAGAAATTGGCTGTATTTAAGACTTTCTAGACTTTAATAAGGTGTTTTTTTTCTAAAAATATATTTTGATTTATTTAATGTACATGAAAACTATCTTGATAGTAAAATTCTAGAATTAGTGTTTATTGTATTTAGTTTTATAGCAATTAATATGTAACTAATATCCAGAAAACAAATAATTCTATTCCTTCAAGGATATTCCATGTTTTGAAAAATGTCATTACTATGATTTAAATGAGAAAATGGAGGCACAGAGTTTTGAGCTGACCTATTATGGTATTTAGTGGCTATGAAAATTGTATTCAAATGTATGCACTTTTTACTTCAAAGAATATACAATCTGTTGGACAGTGTATAGTGATTAAAATTTTTCCCTTTGAATTTTGAAAGTAGAAATCATAGTATCATACATTAAAATATTATCTTTGATTTTACTAACAATTTCTAAAAAGATTCTAAGAGTTCATTGTGTGCTATGAGAGAAATATATTTTGCATAAGGGCTATGTACGCAGAGAGCTCCATTTATGGATTTCCAGGAATTCACTAAATCAAGACAGGAATTGAGGGAATTGATCACTATGTGAACTGTTCTAGTTGGCTGCCACAATAAAATCTGTACTCCATCCATATCCGTTTCACCAGATATTTAATTAGATTTTTCAAATATGTTGATGACACAGTAGTTTAAACAATAAGAGGGGGGGAGCATGGTAATTTTTAAATTAATGTCAACAATGTCACCAGGCATTTCTTGTTCTCTGCCTCCTATCCAATGTCAGGAATATTGACCAGAGTTTTGTGATCACTACAAAGTTTTCCTAAATGAGAAATATATTCAGAGCATCTAAATACAGAAATGCTCTGTCAGGTTGTTTTATTTTTTTTTCTGTAATTTGTTTCATCATTAACCTACTACTCAAAGTCCAGTGTCAGAAGAATAGGCATGTGGTAAATCTTGACTGAAACAACTAATCAATTACTCATGTTGGTTGGGAAGATATTAGCTATCTGGGACCTATGTTTGTTCGTTTCAGGTTCATATTATATCCCTCTAAGGAAATAAGGAATGGTATCTCAAACTCAGAAGCTGCAGCTCTACAGTGAAGATTAGGAAAAACCAGGCCCATAAGGGGGACTATTTGCTGGGTATAAATTGTTCTAGGGTTTTTTAAGAAAACACACTGAAAGGGATTGTTGAAGGATGAATGAAGGAACTGCTTGACTTGGAAATATGCATCCTGTCTCCTCAGTCACAGGAATTATATCAGTGAGCGGAAGCTACAATGCACGTTGCAATGTATTTTGAACTGTATTCAACAATGTTTTCAAGACCTTATTTTTAGCAATTCTGAGAGAAGAAGAATGACCTAGGAAGGAGAGAAGGATGAACTGGTCTTGAAGTAATGCACCTTTGCAGGGGCACATAACAAAAAATCCCATTCTTATAGTGTCCTGGGAAATATGCTATCTTGTTTAAACTGTAGGACCTTTCAATATGAAAGTATTCTATTAGGGCTTCTTTCATCTGTTCAGAAGATAAAACCCTTACAAAAGGGTTTTATTCATCTAAGGACCATGATAAAAATTCATTTTTATTATGTTTTCATTAATTTGAAAACACCTTTTGTTCACTTTTCACTATTCAGTGATACTTATGGAAATGGAGAAATGTATTATGAAGTGAGCTACACATCATATTGGAGTTTTTATGTTCAACTTTTATTCAGCATTTAAGTCTGAGCACTAAACAAGCATTATGCATACTATTAGCTCTAAGTTTTAAATTTCGGGGAGTTGATCATGTTTTTGCTAATCAGTACACATTGAAAAACACATTGCCTTTAAATGTCCTGATTAAAAGCATTATTCAGGTAGTTAAGTCTTCACAAAATTGTCATATGCATACTAAGTATTAAATACATGGCTTTTGGAGTGAAATCAAGAATTCTCTTTCAAGTGATAGAATTTTAGAAAAAAATCAGCATGTTGGGAAATTACATCTTTATAATTAATTGCCTCTGAAAATAATTTTGTTCAATGTTACACTTATAATTATTTTTATAAAATATAAACCATTACATTAGTTTTTGATCTGTTACTTTCTTCATTACTTGACTAAATTTTTACTTTTAAAACAAAGCTACAAGTAAAAAAGAGGAACAGAAATGTCTTCCAAAGGTAGATCATGAATGTCCTCAGACCTTAGAATCTCTTAAGGCCATGTTATGGTTTCGATGTGAGGTGTCCTGAGGCAGTGTGAGAGGGTTCAGAGGGGAAATGATCAGATTGTAGAGCCTTAACCCAATCAGTGAATCAATGCCCTGATGGGATTAACTGAGCCAGGTGGGGTGTGGCTGGAGTAAGAGGGGCATTAGTGACGTGGCTTTGGGGTATATATTTGTATCTGGCAAGTGGAGACACCTTTTTCTGCTTTCTGATCATTATGTGAGCCACTTCCCTCCACCATACTCTTCCACCATGATGTTCTGCCTCACTCTGAGCCCCAAGGAATGGAGTCTGTTGTCCATGCACTAAGATCTCTGAAACCGGGAGCCCCCAAATAAATTTTTCCTCCCCTAAAATTGTTCTGGTCGGGTCTTTTAGTCACAGCAGTTAAAAAGTTGACTAAAACAGGCCACCACAAAAAAACAGTTTTAAGACACATCTCTTCTCCCAATCAAAGGACTTGATATAACTTAGCCAAGGACCAAATGATTATTGCAGCAATTTCCTTTGTAATAATATCGCTCCCTGAAAATGAGAGCTACTTCCCTACCAAATTAAGGCAAATGACAGCTTTTACTAATGTGTTGCTTTCACTTGTTAGTGGTTGATGGTTTGAAGTGCTTTGTGTATGGTTATTGAAAAATATAAGTCCATTAATTAAAAAATGGAAAGACTCTTTAGCCCTAATGAAAAATGGGACAGTGTGTGTTAAAGGTTTTGATTCTTGACAGGGGAACATCCACGGGCCTGACACAAGCTGGAACTGTATTGTTAGAAAGTCAGGGGAAAATAATAGATGATTCAACCCCTTCTGGTTGCTATGGCAAGGAATTTTTAAGGCTTTTATTTAGGAGAAGTAGTTATCATTAGCAGCTCTTTGTTTTTAAAACAGAGATCCCTGCAAACTGTCAAGGCTCCAGTAGAATAGATGATTAGCACCTAAATAGAGAAAATCTTAGATTATTTGCAAAGAAAAGAGAACAGGCTCCAAACAGCTTTTGGACAGCAGGTTTGTGTTTCTCATTTTAGGGCAGGCTAAGGGATATAAAGATTCCTGGGCTAAAAGTCACATGACCCAAGTCTACAATAGTTCTATCTCAGCATTTACTTTCCCTGAGCCCTGGGGCAAATGACATTATCATTTTGTAACTTTGATGCTCATCTGTAGAATTATTAGGTTGGACTAGATCATCTGCAAGGGTTTTTGAAATTTTTCTGATTCTGCCTATTTCCTTTTGCTAATATAAGATACTGTGGTAGTTCCCCCAAGGGAGCATAGCTGTCCCCTTCTGCATACACACATATTTCAAATAGTGGCTACCCTGGGCATCATTTGCTCCTGAACCCAGTATGTAAGATGTAAAGGACTGTTGGGTGCATCCTTTGCATTTGCTCTTCAGCCCACACTCTAACTAAGCCCAGGGATATTCCAGGCATGTCCTAGGGCACTGTCATATAAACCTCTTGGAATATGACTCATACTAAGTAATACATTTCATATCACAATCCAAGGCACATTCACTCACACAAATGCACAATCCATTCAATGTATATTTAATGAGTATTAACCATTTTCTAGAGGTGATAGATACTATTGCAGTGAATAAAATAGACAAAATTTCTGTGCCTCATGGAGTTTTTAAACAGAGAGATAGTAAATAAAGAAACTATAATAAGAAACTATAGTATGTATATGCATCTTCATATATAATTGTATTGTATGTAATTCATTTTGATATATTAGAAGGTGATAAGTTCTATGGAGAAAAATATGAGAAAGTGAGATAGGAAATACCACAGGTAGCGGGGTCTGAATTTTAAGTTGTGTAGTCAGGGAAGGCTTTACTGAGAAAGTGACATTTGAGAGGGAAGGAACCCTTTTGCCCATATCTGTGAAACAGCATTACAGACAGAGGGAGCAATAAGTGAGAATATACCTGGAATGTCCCAGGAACAGGAACAAGGCCAATGGGGCCAGAGTGAGGGAGGTACATGGGACTGAACAGGAAGGAGGCTGGCAAATCATGGTGGGCCTTGTTGGCCCTCATAAGGACTTGGGCTATTACACTGAGATTGGCATCCCTAGATGGTTCTAGAAGAGAATGCCATGATCTGGCAGACCCACTCTGGATATTATAATTGAGAGTAAACCAAATACATATTCTGCGTGCATGTGCATGTGTGTGCATGCACACATAGAAACACAAGTTCTACAAACAGCACTTACCCTGTCATACCTGATGTCTTTTCTATTGTATTTATACTTATTCATTTAAAAATCAGGATAAGGGGTGTGACTCAAAGTGAGGTATGGAGGGACAGCATGGGTGGAAAATTACCTCTAGATAGGGAATAGGGGTGGGAGGGAAAAGGGAGGGAGAATGGGAATAGCAAGGATAGTGGAAGGAGACAATCATCATTATACAAAATTTATGTATGAATATGTGAATTTGGATCAACATACCTTATATACAAACAGAGATTTGATAAATTGTGGTATAAAGGTGTATTAGGAATTGTAATGCAAAAAATTATGAATGTAATGCACTCCTCTATTGTGATGTATGTAAGAAAAAAAATTAGGATCCACAAGTTAGTTTCAGGATCCACAAGTTAGTTTCAGGATCCACTATAGGGCAGTGGCTAGCATTTTGTAAAACAGATTATAAATTGGCCTGGGACCCCAGAGATATGGTAGATTCAGTTTCTTGTGCCAAACACAGTTGTGGGAGATATAGCATTCGATGTAGATCTTGAAGTCATATGTTAAAATGATTTTCAAGAAGTTTATTTTTGTTTTTGACTTGCTGCAATGAGAGCCCTATAATATTGCATAATCGTTTATAAATGTTTTTCTTCTTCCACATATTCAGTAATTTACTCATTCCCAATTCATACTTTAAATAACTTTATGAAAAATTTTTGTGTGAAAAATTTCAGATATGTTCCATCATTACTCAGCTTCTTATCACTCAGCTTCAACAGTGATCAAATCATGGCCAGGTGTCACCCCCATCCCTGGGATTATTTTGACACAAATCCCAGGCCTGGAATTCTTTCATCGGTAAATATTTCAGTTGGTTTCTCTAAAATATAGGGAATCCTTTTTTAATTTAGAAGATATGCAGCATTACTCTGATATTGATACACACACAGTCAGTCTGATTGGCAGTGTCTTTGTCCACTAGTCTGCGAAGGGAAACTCAGGAGACCTTCTTGGAGAGGACCTGTGGTTGTGCATTCTTTCCTCTTTTTCTGTAGATGGTGTTTCTTGATATTTCCAAAGCCCTGATGAAGCAGGTGCCTTCCCATCCTTCAAAACAAGTCAGTTCAATCCTGATTCTCTTTTAATACTTTCATTGATACTGAAATTCGGCTTGCTTTTCTGTGGCTCTTGACTAATCAAACAGTAAATACCTTGCATAAGGTCATGGATCTTATTCAATTTTATACCATCCCAGTGACTTAGGATGGATCCTGGCACACAGCAGCCCTCACATTTTTGTTAATATTTTACTTGTGTTTCTCTATAGAAGTTGGAGTAACTTCTCCCCTAGCCTTAAGCCTGTCACTCCTTTTTTGGTTCTGAAATGTTCCCCAGGGTCTCATGTGTTGAAGGCTTTGTCTTCAATGCAGCAGTGTTCAGAGGTGGGGCTTTTGGGAAGTGATTGGGTCATGAAGGCTCTGACCTCATCAATAGATTAGTTCATTGATGGTTTCATCATTTGACTGGACCATTGGGAGGTGGTGGAAACTCTAGGAAGTGGAACCTATTGAAGGGAGTGTTCTTAGGGACTACATCTTTCTCCAGCCCCTTCTCCTCTGCTCTCTCTGCTTCATGGCAGCACAAGCTGAGCAGCTTTGCTAGACTCCACCTTCCCTGCCATGACATTCTACCTCACCAAAAGCCCAGAGTTGGGTCCAAGCAACTACTGACTGGAATCTGTGGAACTGTGAGCCAAAATAAATCTTTCTGTCTCCAAGTTGTTTTTCTCAGGTATTTTGTCACAGTGATGAAAATCTGACAAAAACAGGCCATATGTCGCAACTGTGTTGAAACCCTGACTTTTTCTAGAAAGTCTCATGTGTAGCAGGATGGAGAACCTTTCTGAATCAACATCCGCTCTATGGGAGGAACCTTCAAGTTAAGCTCAGTTCTTCCAGAATTCTTTATCTCTTCTATTTCACAAACCCATGATCCTTATCAATACTGGAGTGCTCATCTTCTAGTGGTGTCTGCCCTCATTTCTATTAACAAATTTTTGACTGCAGACTTATTTGAATAAGGGTTACATTTTTGAAAATGTTTTCATTTCTGAATTTTTTTTCAGTTTTAGATAGACAAAATACCTTTATTTTATTTGTTTATTTTTATGTGGCACTGAGGATTGAACCCAGTGACTTACATGTAGCAGACAAACACTCTACCACTGAGCCATGACCCCAGCCCCCTGAACATGTTTAATAGTTATAATTTCAGATGATGATAAATAAATATTTTTACATTTGAATACATGGTATATACTAATCTGCTCTTGGCTATCCCTTATTTACTTATTACCCAAATATCATATGTATGAAAATTATCAAGGAAGTGCAATACCCTGGGTCTTATTCTTCTCATCCTTGCTTTCTCCCTCCTTTCCCTCTTTTCTCTGGTTGCTGGGAGCCCTGGTGCTAGGCTCTAGGAACATAAGGAGATATGAAGCAGCCCTGTTGTAACTTTATTCTGAGTTTGTCTCAGTGGACTGTTGCTCCATGAATGCAGAGACCCTGAGGTCACTCGCTGCTGGCAGAAGGACTGCCACACACTTCTTAAATTTTTTTTGGATGCATGACTAAATGTATGGAGACACGGCCCTCACTGTAAAGGAGTTCACAGCCCGAAGTTGGGGAGTGAGTGTGAACTTTGTGAGGCATTGTAGAATTGTGCAGTCATTGTTAGTCATAAATCCTTGTTGTTCACACTCCTTGCTTCCGTTGCTACCACTTCTGTGTTATTTACACCCTCTCATAGACACCAGCAGAGGTTCTACATGGGGACACTTATAAACAGTGGCTCAGGTCTCTGCCCCTAGATTGAGAACAAGAAGAGTGGGAGGCTGTCACCCATTCACTTTTCCTGGCACAGTAGTTCTGTCTCCATGAAGCACTCCCAGTTTTTCATTTTTTTCTGGTACTATAAATGACACAGTCTTGGGAGACCTTCTGGATGTCCTGATTAAGGGTCTTAATTGCCAGTGCATTGTTAAATATATGCAATGATAGAAAACCTCCTTGTCTTGTTCCCAACCTCATAGAGCATTTATTATATTATCAGGTATGAAGTTACCTACCATCAAATTGAAAAAAATATCCCTCTACTGGCAGTTTGTTGATTTTATAATAACAAATGTTCAATTGAATCAAATTACTCCATCTACTGAAATAATTTCCTGCCTTATTCTTTTAATGAGGCTTTAATTGTTTTTAAATGTTTAATCAACCATGGAGTCCTAGAATAAATCCTATTTTATCATGTTGTATTATCTTTTAATGTCATTGAAATTGATTTGCTAAAAAATTGTTTTAGTTTTCATAAAAGATACTGAGTGGTACTTTTCCTTATATGTTAGATTATGTGGAGCTGTGATGAGATTGATCTCATAAAATGAGTTAAAATCATTCCATTTTTTTACTCTTCTCTGGGAGTGTTTGTGTAAGATCGGTGTAATTTCTTCCTTAAACGTTTGCAATAATTTTTTATGAGTCTGGAATTAATTTCTGGAGACATTAACCCATGGTACACATTTTAAATAGTAGGTATCACATTATTTTGATTTTCAATTTCTTCTCATGTCCATTTTTGGTTCACTGTATTTAAGAATAAAATTGTCAATTTCTCTAAGTAGTCAAATTTACTAATATAAAGTTGATCATAATATTCTCCTACTATCTTTTTAGTACCTCTATGATCTGTAGTAATGACTCCTTCCCCCCTCCCCCCCTTAAGTTCCTAACTTGTGTTTTCTCTTCTTTTTTCCTTGATTGGTCTGTTAGGTATTTATCAATTATATTAATTTTTCCAAGCTCCACACTGATTTTTGCCAAATTTTAAATATTACATATCATTTCCTATTTCTTTAGTTTCTTCTGGTATTTTCCCCTATATGTTTAATTTGCTATTTCCTAATTTTTTGAATTGAGTGTTTAAATCGTTCTTTGCAACATTTATATATATATATATATATATATATATATATATATATATATATGAAAAGTATACATTTCCTTCTGTGTTAGTTTTTTGTTACTGTGACCAGAATATCTGACATAAACAATTTAAAGGAGGAAAAGGTTATTTTGGCCCATGGTTTTAGGGGTTTCAGTCCATGGTCAGCTGGCTCCATTGCTATAAGTCTGTTGTGGTGAGGTAGAGTGTCATGTTGGTGAGGGTGTGATGGAGCAGAGCTACTCATCTCATGGTGGCCAGGAAGCAGAAAGAGAAGAGGAGGCTGGGAACAATACCTTTCCAATCAACTACTACCTGCAACATGCCCCAGTGTATAAAGTTTCCAGTGCCTCCCAGATGTCCATTCAGGTATCAATGAACTAATACACCAATAAGGTTTGATCCCTCATGATCCACTCACTTCCCTAAAGTCCCACCTCTGAAAACTGCTGCATTGAGGACCAAGCCTTCCCCTAGGCTGGACCCCAATAAACCCTCATTAGGGAAACGCAAATAATAACAATGGCATGACACTACTTACCCACAAAATTTTAAAAAAAAGTCTGACAATATTGAGCTGTAATTACAGACGTTTTGTGATCTAGAGTATCCCTATCTACTCTGTAGAATTCTATATGATCAGCTCTTCTTCTAAATTTTGAGAGTAGTAGCCCAAATCATCCCCTATGGGTTTTATCTTTCCTTTTACATTCAGTCTTTTTATTCCATTCAGGAGGATGCCAATGTACTCAGAACTTCCAGTACAATACTGTTTCTCACTACCACCATCCCCAACTTAATCACAGTTCTGACTTTATAACTATAAATTTTGCCCGCTTTTGAATTTTATGTGCATGGAATCATACAATATTAACTGTATGGAGATTCATACAGTTTGGAGACTCATCCATATATTGTGTCTACCCATGGCTCATTCTTTTTAATTGTTGTAGAATATTCCAATTCCTATGTATTTAACTCTATCTACTTATTTATTCTGCTATTAATAGACTCTTGGGTTGTTTCCACTTTGGGATTATTACCAAAAATATGCTATTATGATTGTTCTTATAGGGAATTACTAGGCCATGTGGTAGGTATATATTCAGCTTTCCAAATTATGTCCAAGATGTCTTCTAAAGTGGCTTAATTAGTTCACCTTTCCATTTATCAATGTATGAAGATTTGACGTGTGACATATCTATTCCGTACCTATGCCCCCTTTCTTATTGACTTAAAACTCTGAAAATTCTTTTGACTTGGCTCTCTGAAACCCTTTCAGAAGTAAAATCCAATTCTTTTCTATTTTAAGAACAGGATTCTTTTCTTTTTTTTTAATGTTAGTATATTATAATTATACCTAGTAGTGGGGTTCATTATTGTGACATATTCACACATGACATAATTTGTTCCATTTCATTCCTCAGTATTTCCTTCCCCTCCTTCCTCCCTCTAATTCCCCTTTCTCTACTGGTCTCCCTTCTATTTATTTTTTTAATTGGTGCATTATAATTATACGTGTAGCGGGTTTTCCTTGTGATATATTCATACATCCACATAGCATAATTTGATCAGTTTCATTTCCAAGTACTTCCCCTTTCCCTCTCCCCCTCACTCTTCCTCAATCCCCTTCCTTTACTGAGTAACAGGAAGATTTTCATCAAGGGAAAGGTAATTACATTTGACCAAGCTGTAGAAAACACCATAGGTGGAGCAGAAGCTAACAAACATGGTGGGAGAGATGGTCTCAACTCCACAGTTGGACCATCCTAAGGCCATTTACCAAAAGAGAAACCATTGGGTGAAATTAATGTCCTTAATTGAGAAGCTCTTACTTCTTAACCATGAATATATTCATTCCCCATAAATTTCCAAACTATGAAAAATTATGAAACAATTTATGATTAAGTGATGTTACATGTGAACATAGTAAGTATAACCATAAGGGACTGACTTTTAGGACATATTCCAATGCTACTAAATTTTAAGTAAGTTACATACATACTTAGTAATAAAACTAAGTTATGATAAAAAGAAACCTAAGCCTAGAGATGTAGCTCAGTGGTAAAGTACATGCTCAACACCTGGTAAGGCCCAGCATTCAATCCCTGGTCCCCTACCCTAACCCCCACCAAAAAAAAGAATTTTTTTTTGCTTTCTGTGTTTGTTGAATTCACAAACAGGCTTATTTTTAAAATCCTATATTATTTAAGAAGAGATTACAGGAGAAAAAGTCAAACACTACAGGCTCAAGCACCATTTCTGTTACTAACTGCATGGCCCTATTCAGTGTCTTTGTGTCAGTCTTCAGAATCTACAAAAATGATGGAACATTACACCTTCAGTTTACTGAAAAGGTTATTGTGAGGAACAATTGAAGTGACCCATAATAACTAATCCATATGGGAATTTTAAAGTTAACAAAGCACTTTCTACATATTTTCATTTTTTAAATTTACAATAATCTTGTATTTGGTAAAGTGCAATTCAAAAGTAAGGTATATTTTCTTTTATATGATAAATTACTGGATAGTCTTATTGGTTATATGCCCTTTGCCATAAGTGAAGTCTGGTGCAGGCTGTTTGCAAGTGTATTTTGCCCATTTCTCCTTGGCCTTAGTAGAAAGCAGTGGAGGGAATGACTCATAATAAGTAAAACACATATCATATCCTGGAGATAGGAAATAAGGATAAAGGCAGATTTCCATTCAGGAGAATTTATTTGGGCTTTGGAAGTAATTTAAAATGGCTCTTCCCTCTGTTGGAAATTTGTAGCCTGCCTGAGTTGACACCTCCATTTTCAATCACAGTGAGATTGCTTTTAGTTGCAGGAATTACTGAAGTCCTAGCCCTGCAACTCTGAAACCAAGCTCTTTTTAAACTCTTTATAGATCTAGAGCAGACAGAATAATGCAATCTTCTTTCCTGATTGTCATCGCATGCTTCACAAATTATTTAAATTAATCCATAATTTGTCTAAATTAAGAGGGGGGAGGATATAGCTTGATAAGAATGTTGCCCTATTAAATCTGGATATGGTGAATTAGTCTGGAAAGATTTGTTTGCTGTCAAATAGGTCAACTTTATTGTAAAGTGGTTATTGGGTTCATCTATACATGTAGGCTAGTCTAAGAAAAAAAATCATATGTGAAGTGATTAAAATCTCAAATCAGTCTACCAAAGCCAAGTATGAGAAGCTGTGTGTGTATGTGTGTGTGTGTGTGTGTGTGTGTGTGTATGTGTTTGTGCATCTGCACCCATGTGCACGGCCTGCTTTCTGACTGTCCATGTGCAGGGGGAAGTGTGCATGTATGTTTGGAGCAAAATGTTGATTCTGTTTGTGAGACTGAGTCTGGTATTGGAGCTAGTATTGAGCATCTCTTGTTTTCTTATCCTGGTTTTTGCCTTTTGGAAAAATCTAATCCAGGAGTAGAACAAAGTCTTAATCCTTACTACATCTCCAAGGCACAGAGGAGGGGAGTGGATTACCTGCTGTGAGCTCCTTGAGACCCATTTTTAGAAATCACCACTAATTGTATTGGCAAAGGTGACTTACCACATGAGGGGGAAGTTCTAATTATTGAGCGGATGTTAGAGTCACTGAGCTTTCCTGGAGTTAAGACATTATTCTGAGACATGTCCTACAAGCCATGGGATTAAGCCTTTATTAAAAAAAAACTCCTGAAATGGTGTTTGCAATGTGTCATTCCACTTGAAAAAATAAATAGGATGGAATTAAATGAACACAGAAAGATTACTTATCTTATAATTAAGAACATTGTATGAGAATGAATTTTGAATTTATAGCAGTTTCTGGGCTGGCTAGAGAGACATATTAAATAATTTTCCTTTTTTAAAAACATCTTTTGAGACATAAATTCTCTGTGGGGGAAAAACACTGAACAATGAGCTGTCTTTTCTCAATTGATTGCCTGTAGCATTCCAAGTGCTTTGAAAAACAAAGGGAAATTTAACATTTTAAAATGATCTTTCAGAAATCTATAATTGTAAGTAAGAAAAAATGAACCAAAGTCCTAAAGTATTTAGACTTTTTGGAAACTTCATGATATAAGTAAGCTAGGTAAGGCTGGGGATAGATCCATCGAGGATGGAATGAAACATAAACATGAGTCATTAATATTTTTTTAATGGACCACTGGAAAGCAGAACGTTTAATGTGATTAAAAAAAAAAAAAAAAAGAAAGAGAGGGGTGGGGTTGTGGCTCAGCGGTAGAGCACTCACCCAGCATGTATGAGGCCTTGGGTTCCATCCTCAGCACCACATATGAATAAATAAAATAAAATAAAATAAAGGTATTGTGTTCAACTACAACTAAAAAATAAAAAAAGAAAGAAAATTTCCTGACATGAAGGGAGTTACTGTCTTAGTACCTCCTTAGAAACTTCACAGAACTTTATTTCATCTTTATTGCAGTGCACAATAACCGCTAGCATTAGCCAGGGTCTGTGAGTTTCAAGATCTTGGCTAAAATGCCATATGTTCTTAAATACAGCAATGTGCAGAGTTGAAAAATCACCTATTTTCTAGATGGAAAAGAAAAATTCATTTATATGGATCAGAATTGAGTTCATACTGATTTGCCCAATAAATGGCTTTTCAAGTTTTCTCTGGAATTGTCCTGATGATCTAAATTTTTCTCAATGTAGGCTCCAAATAATTAACAGAAAAAGGTATAATTTTAAGATATTTGGATAACGAGTAGATTTTGATAAACTGTTTTTTTTTTCCTTCATTTTCCTTTAAAGCAAGTTTTCTTTACTTTTCCTATCTACAAAATGGAGAATGAAAAAGGCTGCTCAAAGCAGTGAGATACATCAGGTACACTTGTGTTTCCAGAAGGAAGTTAAAGTGTGTGTGTGTGTGTGCGTGCACGCGTGCACACACACACACACACACACACACACACACACACACACACACACAGCTCCTGTCACTGTTGTACTTATAAAAGGAGTGACAGAGGTGTCTGGATCTCAGGTCATTAGAGCTATGGTGAGATGTGACAGAATATGGTTAGAACATTCCAGGGCGGCACACATCAATGTTGAATTACCATCACTTCAGACTGTAACTGTGTTGGCAGTTAGTGGGTCTTGTTACCCCCATGGCTCCAACTTAAACAGCAGTGCAGCCCCCTGACAGCAAATAGCTTTCAGAGGAAATGTCTCTGTGGCTTGCTAGGCACTGTAGCCCACATCAAATCATCCACTTTCCCATTTTCATATTTTTCTGACTTGGACTCATTTTTCGGGCTCAGTGATCTCCTTTCTGCCATTAGCCAGCTGCACTCCATTAAGTTGCTTTTTGTTTCGCAGCAATGGATTCCCTGAATTCTCAGATCTCTGTCTGCTCTTCAGCCTTGTTTCCTCCTTCTTGTGGTAAAGCACCCAGTTTTCTCATGGAGGCCTACTTTTTCCTACCTAAGTCCATCTAGATCTGGAGCTTCCAGGGGTGGCTTTCATTCAGAGACCCTGGGATTGGGCCAGAAAGGGCATATGATCCCATGGGATCCATAGGCCATTTGCTTGTAGTCATGCATCTGGGACCAGAGATAGATCCACTTCTGTGGAAGCACAGTCAGGATGGAGAACAGCATCCTGGTTCTTGTCATCTGAACCTGAATCCAGTAGTGGCTGAACTTCTGCTCATGGCCTTTTGGATCCCCCCCCCCTTTTTTTTTCTTCCCGTTAAACTAGCTGGGGTTTCTAACTTCTGTTACTAGCATCAGAAATAACAAAAAGCAATATGGGCATAGTATCTGCAGTCCACGTTCAGGAGAACATCAGTCTGTCCTTATTTTATCCCAAGTAATTCCACAAATAAATCAAGGTTTCAAAACTTTCATATATATAGATACCAGGATTTATCAAGCTGGTTGTTGTCCATAAAGGCTTTGAGTTGTATGAAAGTCTTTCCTTACAAAAATGGCAGCAACTTTTCCCCCTAGTGTCTTTGGTTCTGAATCATATAATTCCTAAGTGTTTGAGGGTTAAAGAGGGCACTTTGGCTACTGAGACCCCAGGCTGCAGTTGACTGAGGCCAGCAAGGAAATTCATCTTGGGAATTGTAAACAGACTTGTAAACCTAAGGCATTTTATGAGGATATCATAGGAGACAATAGATTCAGGACCTTACTGTCATTTTTATCATCAGAATTTGAGTGAAATGGGACTTTAAAATAGGAATTCCTCTTTTCTTACTCTTTCTTCCTAGCTTCCTGTCTATTCTACTTTTAAAATTTTTTCTCCCTGCATTTCCCTGATCTTTTCTTTAGTTTGGTGGCCAGCTCTTCCTCTCATCTTGTCAGATTTCTTTTGATTCTTTTCTGTCTATAGCCAGGAAACCTTACTAAATCGCTGTCTTCCAAGGTCACAGCTTCTTTCTTCCTTTGAGGAACAATCTTCATCCCTTCTCTCTTTCACTCTGTCTCTCTTTGATAGAGCTGTAATCAACGGATACAATTTTCATGTCTAGGAAATAGTCTTTCTTATATTTCATAGACTTAATTTCATCCTGGTAGCTTCAAACCTGAAAATGAGATAAGTGATCTGATATTTATTTCCATCACAGAACAAAGGTATGTCTTGCTCATGGTGATGGGGTTGGTGGAGGCCATTCCTCTCCCTTTGAGCTGATTGTGTATCCCCTGTGTGTGCACTCACATATTTTAGAGTTGTTGAATGTTCATTGGATGCAGGATGACATTAAATTTTGCAGGCTTCTTTCTAAACTGTTATTTATACTCCCCATGAAAACTTCAGCTATTTTTACGACAGACATTATTTGAAAGGAGCAATGGTGACAATGACTATTCATTGATTATTTTCATTGAATTGTTCTCATATGTCTATAAGATGGTCCAGTCTTTGAACATTCCTTGTTATGTCTTGTTTGTCTTAATTTCAATTGCCCTTTATAATAGCTTGAAGGTTTGCATTATTTTTACAAAATTGGTGGAATTTTTATTTACTCAATTAAGTACCCCTTTCTTTACTGTTTCCCAGGGTTATAGTAAAGAAAAAACTAACACAGTTTCAGAGCTCATGCT
The DNA here is from genome assembly GCF_045843805.1 of Urocitellus parryii. Classification (NCBI taxonomy): domain Eukaryota; kingdom Metazoa; phylum Chordata; class Mammalia; order Rodentia; family Sciuridae; genus Urocitellus; species Urocitellus parryii. Next base: position 163,941 of record NW_027552995.1, read on the forward strand.
CCAGAGTGTGAGTATCTGTGTTTCAACCCCACCAAACTAGTTTTATGAGGTAGGTAACTCAGGGAGTTTGTGGAAGGGAGGGGAGAGGAAAGTGAAGGGACTAATCCAGAAATCCAGGGACACCTACAGTTAAAGATCAGAGTGAAAGAAGACCCAGCAGAGCAGACAGCCTCTAAAGTTCATGTGCCCTGGGGGCTGGTGCTGCTTCTTGGGCATGGGCTCCTGGGACACATGCCACGTTGTGCCTGAGTGCATTGATCATCAGAGGGTGTCTGCTGACAGTTGGGTGAGCAGAGCTCAGCCTCCTCCATAAACAGCATAGAGATGATAGTGTTGGCTCGGCAGTGGCATAACAGAACAGGTCAGGATGGGAGCAATGACCTCACCTGGATTTCGACAAGCACTGGAGATGTAACTGATAAAGCATGTCGACTCATTTGTCCATACAAGCCGTCTGCAATGAACTGTGTGCATTGCTGCTCGTTCTGTTTGTGTTGCAAACTCCATTTCACCTTGGAGGTTGGCTCCAGGGTTGTCTCTTACTGAGACAGTTCCTCAATTCAGTTCAACAGATTGCCACGGAGACATCTCAGTTTAAGTGAGAAATTTCTACTGAATACCCACTATGATCAGACGGTGGTGGCTGTTCCCATTGACTCTAGATTGGAATTGCCTTGCCCTTCATCTTTGCTCAGCTCTCATTCTATTTTTCATTAGATCACAAAAACTAAATCACAAACCAGGGAAGATTCACTTTGCACGAGAGAAAAGTTCTGAAAATGAATTATTATGTAAAATGAATAATGTTTTAATTGTACTAGAAGATTTTCCTATCAAGAGGAAATTCTGATGCTAACTTGTTTTTGATTTATCTCTTTGGTAAAGGAGAATTTTTACTTAAAGGAAAAATAAGTCAAAATTTAATAATTTTAGGAATCCAAAACAATATCAAACACATTTGGAAAAAAAAAAAAACACATGTTTTTGAGAACCTATGAGTGGTGCATGCTAACAGGAAGAACCGATGTCAGGAAGACCACCAAAGGATGTTTGCTGGCCTGAAGGAGAGGGTGGTCTTACTTGCTGACGTGGCTGATTGTGGCAAATCCCGCAGTGTAAAAGATGAGAATCTGGAGAGAAGCGACAGAGAAAGAAGAAAAGGGAAGATGGCAGGTGGTGGACACTCAAAGTGGCAGAGGAGATCAAAGTCAAATAGTGGAAGTGGCAGCAAACAGAACTGGCCAGTGGTCTCTGAAAACAGAAGCCACCTGTTCACGAAGCTGTGTGATCTGACATTTGCTGCTCCTGCCTCAGAGTGCGTTGGCTGTAGATGGCCCAAGCTCCACTGTTTTCTATCTTTCCTCATGGTGCCAGGTGTTTTTGCCTAAGGAGACCTTATAAGTTCCTCCTGAAGAGCTCCTCTCCTGCTGCTCTCTGTTCTAAGTGCTTTGTGTATCAAATAATTTAACCATGCAGCAACCTCTTGGGGAATCATTATCTCCACTTCCTAAACCAAGTAACTGAGTTTCAGAGAGGCTGAGCAGCTCACCCCAAGTGGGCAGCTTTGAGTGGAAAAGCAAGATGTGGTTGGCAGAATTTTCAGATAGCCCCCAAGATTCCTATTCCTCAAGTACACAACTTGTGGAATCCCTCCCCTTCAGTGTTGACAGGACTTGTAAAGATAACGGGAGTTCACTCTCCTGATGAGGTTACATTATACAGCCAGGAGAAAGAGATTGTGAAGATAATAAGTAATGTTCCTAATCAACTGATTTTAGAGTCAAAAGGAAACTATCCTTTTGGGTGGGCCTGAGCTAATCAGGCGAATGCTTTAAAAAAGGGTCTGGGTTTTCCCTGAGGAAAGAGAACTGAAATGAGAGATTCTTCTGCTGACCCTGAAGAAACATGCAGCCATTTTGTGAGCAGTCTAAGGAGGGGACCATGTAGCAAGTACCTGAGAGTGGTCCCTGGCCATCAGCTAGCAAGGAAGTGAGGACTTTGGTCATCCGCCTCGGAGAAATTATAACTGCAACAACCATGGGAGTTTGAAGAGGCACCTGGGCTTGATCAAGGAGCACAGCCTGTGAGACCCAGACCAGGGTGCTCGGCCACGCCATGTCTGGACTTCTGACCCACGGACTGGGGGCTAGGAAGTGAGTGCTCTTTCAAGCTACTGAATTTGTGTGAACTTGTTACACAAAAATAGGAAATGAATATACACGGGTCCGAGGCTCAGGTTTCTGGCTGCAGAGCTCACATGCTGCATCCTCACCCCAATCTTCCTCCTAGAAATCATCTCAAAAGTCACTAAATCCTGGAACATCAAGGTTGAATGAGGACCATCCAGTCTAGTGGCTTAATATGACTTTTCCTATACAGCAGAAACCTGTTTTGGGTCCCTCTGTTGGTCAGAGACCTGCTCTGCTTGGAGTTGGATGTGAGAGGTGGAAGTTTATGCCCCAGTGGTGCCCCATCCCTTCTCAAGGCACCCCTGAGGAACACAGTTTGAGAACCACTGATCTGATCAAGCAACCCATCCCACCTTTACATTTTCCTCTCCACCATCCTAAGCATGGTTTGGATGCCTCTCTCCACTTGCTATATGTAATCCAACTTTTGGAAAGTTTTCTTTCTTCCTTTTTAGTACTGGGCATTAAACCCAGAGGTGTGCTACCTCTGAGCTACATCTTCATTCCTTTTTATTTTTTATTTTGAGATGGGGTGTTGCTGAGGCTGGCCTCCAACTTTGAAATCCTCTTACCTCAGCCTTCTGAGTTGCTGGGATTATGGTGTGCACCGCTGTGTCTGGAAAGTCTTTCTTTTGCATCAAAACCTGTTCCCCTCTAATTCCTGTTATTTGTGTGGATCTAGCCATAGGTAATACACAGAACAAATGGAACCCTTCTCCTGTAGGACAGATTATCACATCAGGTCTCATGTTTCATGTATGCTTTCTATTTTCTAGACCAAACCCCTCCATGCCCTTATAGGAGTTTCTAGTCCTTACTTTCCTACTGAACTTCAGCAAGCCTGTGTTTCTCTAAGAGTAGGGTCAGGAATTAAGCACAAACTCTTGGTGTGGTTTGCATCTCATAAGACACAGCAAGCCTCATAGAAGCCACAGTCTAAATATTCTTTTTCCATCAATGCAGTGTTAGACCACATTTGCTTTTTGGCAACCACCAAGAAGTGCTGACTCATACCACACATAGCACCAACCCAAAGGCCTTTCTATACATGTGGCTGCTAAGGTATGTCTCCACAGTCCTGTAGTTGGGTGTGTTTATTTTAACCTGAGTGCAGGCTTAACAGTTCATCACCCTCACATCTCATCAGGGATTTGTGGCATATCTTGTATGATCCTGTTTATGTCATGCAGCAACATTGCTCTGTTTTCCCAGCATTGCCTCAACTCTGATTTTGATAAGTATGCCATAAATATCCTCATTGGAGTTATTGACAGAATGTTGAAACTGGACAGGACTGAGGTCAGAGCCCTCTGGCACCACACTGATGATCTACTCCCAGTGTTTGAATCTCTGAAACAGTTACAGCCAACGAATTGTATCATCTGATGGCAGCCATCCAGCTCCTAAGGTACCCCCAGAAGCATCATGAACTCTTTCCTGGCACCCAGGTACAAGGCGTTGAGTCCGCTTGCCCAACCTCCCAAGCCATAGCAGCTCCTCCTGAATGCTGGCGAGTGCTGGGCAGTATCTTTCCCACAATGGGTACCATACACAGCCCTCTATAGTTTGCTTCCCTTGGCAAGGGGGTGGGGTGGGGGGGACAGCATTTTCTCCTACAATTTCAGTCTTTTTCATCTTTTTCTTTTCTTTTTTTTTCTCACTCCGTGAGAAAACATCAGGACGATTTAGGAGATAATTTTTTAAAAAAATTATTTGTTCTTTCTAGATATACATGACATAGAGTGTATTTTGATGTATTATAGATACATGGAATAGTGTAACTTGTTCCAATTAGGATTCCATTATTGTGGTTGTCTATGATGTGGAGTTACATTGGTCTTTTATTCATATATAAGGATAGGAAAGATAAGTCTGATTCATTCTACTATCTTTTCTATTCCCATCCCTCCTCCCTTCCCATCATTCCCCTTGTCTAGTCCAATGAACTTCTAATCTTCCCCTCCCTTGTAGTGGGTTAGCATCCACAAATCAGAAAGAACATTCTGCCTTTAGTTTTGGGGGGGTTGGCTTATTTCACATAGCATGACATTCTCCAGTTCATTCATTTACCAGCAAATGCCATAATTTCATTCTTCCTTATGGTTGAGAAATATTCCATTGTGTATATAAACTATATTTTATTTATCCGTTCATTTGTTGTAGGGCATCTAGGTTGGTTCCATCTAGAGTGGCTATTGTGAATTGAGCTGCTATAAATATTGTAATGGCTGCATCATTGTAGTATGCTGATTTTAAGTTCCTTGGGTATAAACTGAGGAGTGGGATAACTGGGTCAAGCAGTCATTCCATTCCAAGTTTTCTAAGGAATCTTATTTAGGCTATAATAATGAGTGTCAGCATACTTAAAAGATTGAGGAAGGGCTCTTTTGATTTCAGAGGAGAGCCTACACTTGGAGTCACAAGAAGTAGGGTAGTACACTAGAAAACTCAGGACAAGTTGTAGGAGGTGGCTGGGGTACATTAAAGGTGAGGTCCACATGGGACAGGGTGGTGAGGGAAATGCAGGATAAGCTGAGTATGTTTCCCAAGGTTTTCATAGGGCTAAAGTCAAGCAAACATCTGCAGACCACTCCTCTTTTCACCTGTGCGCTTTCTCTCTCACCCTGCCTTATGTTAAAGCACCTGGGGAGGGGGACATTGTTCTTGATAGCACTGGGGACAGCCTCTGCTCCATGTAGATTCTAGGGATGGATGAGCTCCTCCATTCACCCCAAAGTGAAGATTCTGCAAATCCACAGTACATGGAGGGATCAGAAGCCCACATGAGGGCTGGGGTTGTGGCTCAGCGGTAAAGTGCTTGCCTAGTACTTGTGAGGCACAGTGTTCGATCTTCAGCACCATGTAAAAATTAATGAATTATTAATTAATGGTATCGTGTCCAACTACAACTAACCCCCCCCCCCACAAAACCCACATGAGTGGCAGGGCAGAGGTAGCCCATAATTGTCAACACATCACTGCTTTCCTGTCTTGGTTCAATTTTTCTTATACTTTTCTCTTTATTCATATTCATTATACAAAAATGAAAGTTCCCATGAAAGTTCCTGGATATTTATATTACCTAAGACCAAGTACTTGTATGAGATCACTGGGAAAGAAGTATTTTAATTGTTGCGGTGAGCTTTGACAGCATAGTGTCCACCTACTGTTCACTCCCTAGCATTCATTAACCTCCTTGTAGCCACCTCAGTTTCTCTGGGAACAGGGCTTCTATTCTCCTTGGCTTCAAGTCCATTTGTTCTAGGGGAGTTCCCTTGTCCTATTGGGGGAGTGGGGTGTCCTCTGGTTTAGCTTTGTCCAATCAGAATACAAGGTTCTGCCATGTTTGTTTCAAGCCAAAGAGAAACAGAGACTTTGTCGTGGCTTCTGGAAGAGAGAGCCTTGGTTCCTTTGGCTGCACTTGGCACTCCCGGGTTTCCAGGCTCAGCCTTTTCAGTGGACTTGCTTCCAGGAAGGGAAAGTCTGAGAGAGAATGGCAGCTGCACAGAGGCAGGGGGAGGAGAGGAGAGCAAAACTGGACTCTGAACACAGGAGGAGCAATGATGAAACTAGGCTTTGGGGGTCACTCTGGACTGTGAGTCTCTGGGCATCCGTTTTCTCACCTGTAAAATAGGAATCATGATATAGCTCTTCCTAGAGTTGTATGAGGACCAGGGGAGTCCTGGGAAATGCCGAGAACAGTGCTCAGCATTGGTGTGTACCCTGCAAGTGTCAGTCTTCATCTGAGCTCTCTCAAGCTGCAGCTAAGCTGAGACCTACTCCTGGATTTTTTCAGGCCTAAGAAAAAATAAAAAAATAAGGCTAATTTCCTCTCCTTCCTTTCTTCTTGGTTGCATTATTTGAAATGTATTCCCAGCATTTCTTTAAAATATATATATATATATATATATATATATATATATATATATATATATTTATTTATTTCCCAGCATTTCTTTAAAAAAATTGCATGTCATGAAGACCTCTGGAATTGCAATTAGATGTTCATAACAAGCAGTATTCAATATGTGCAGTGTTCTAAAATGATAATGTCAGATGTTTAAAATAAAATATAAAATCATTAAAATAAATATTTTAAAAACAATATTTAAAAAAAAATATACAGGGAAAGAGGAAGCCCAGAGTTAGCTGGGACTTTGGGTGGGGCTAGGGAGCAGATCAGAAAACATGGCGACCTATGCAGGGTTCAACCAGTGCTTAGCTGTGTGGTCAGAGAGGTCAGTTCTCCCTGCTATTCTGGTTAGAAGAATAAAGATAATAGCTGAGATTCCCTCTTTATTGAATTGAAAGTGAATGAAAGCTTTCTTAATCACCTTAAGTAATATATTTAATTTTCTCTGTGGCTGAAATGATAGAAATTAGAAACATGTGACTCTTAATGAGATTGATCTGCATTTTTTGATCACTTTAGAATTTGCAGTGTCTGTTTTAAGGTCATCCCCACTATTCTTGTTCTTTAACTAAGGGTTTTTGTTAGTCTTTTCCCCTCTGTTTTCTTCTGTGTTAAAAGCCCACCTGGCCTTCTGTGTGAGTCCTTGTTGTCCTTAACAGTCATCAAGGAACTTGGCCATTTGGGATGAGACCAGTAGCAGAGGGCCTAGTCAGCTTTAATTAGCATACAGCATGCAGAGAGGAACAAAAGAAACAAAACTAGTAAACTAGAGAAAATGGAGACAAAGCCGCATGAGTAGAATCAGCTCTGGGAGCTGGGAAGAGGGAAGCCACAATGGTGCCATTGTCCCTTTTTCTTAGCACGTATAGCCAGGCCAGGTGTGAAGTGGGCACTTGTGGGACTGTGGAGCAAGAGAGGGATGAATACACAGGAGTAAGCATTTGGCCATGTGTGGATACACTTTGTTTTGCCAACTCCACCAGCCTGGGGTGGCGGGGGAAGAAAATCACAAAAGAAAACCCAGGCTACCTGTGTACCAACACAAAATGCATTTTCCACTGCCCAGGTGAAAATAGCAGAAGCATTGAGTGAGGAACAATGTGACATTTACAAAAGCTAATAAGTCGCCCACTGACCTGAACCAGGGCATTTGTTTTTGCAAATTTTGCTGCTTATTTGCAAGTAAGTATTTATTTCATGCCTCACTATTTGGCGTTTAGGGTGGACTTAATTAAAAAAGCTGTAGCATCTTTGAGTCCAATTTCCTCTTTTCACATAGCATCTGTCCCTGACAGCTTCTGTGAGGCTCTGCCACTTGTTGAGGCCAGGGCGAGAGAAGGAAATGACAGGGGAGAGGCGAGGTGGACATAAGCCTCTTGTTGGAGGCAGCACTCTCCAATTCTGCATGACCCAGTCACATGCTTAGGGGGCTTCTTGGTTTAAGCAAGGCAACAGATGTCTCCGAGAGGGGGTGCTGGCAGCATCACAAAGGCCAGCAGGACTGCGGGTTAGGCATGAGTGAGCTAACGGGAGAGAGAGCTGCACATGCTTTTGCCCTCTGCTCAGAAGTGGAAAATACACCCAAATTAAATAAGGGCAAATTCTAGAACTGAACAGAGGGGGAAGGCAGAGAGAAAATACTTACTTGGAACAAGCATTACCCTGAGGGTGGTGGTGGAGGGAACTTGACTGTGTTCAAAGACAAACATGGCCCTGTGCTTTCTATTTTCAAACAGATGGCACAAAAGATAAAAGCCAGCCAGGGGTTGACTTTGCCTATAGATATAACACCATTTTGCTTTGCAAAACATAGCTACTTCTTTACACATTTACTTGGATGTTTGGTTCTGAGTGTGATCAAGAAAGAGAACTGAGGCTTTCCCCCTCTGGATGTGTCATTCTGTTACTGGGACAAGACTATCAGTAAATCCCAGCCAATCCATACCTCATTTTAGAACAAGTAATTGAGTTTGTGGTAAGCAAGCACTTACAGATGGATCATGTCCTTAATCTACTTTCCATTTGATGTTTTCAGTGTTGCTTTTAAAGCAGCTTGTTTGGAGTTCAACATATTAGACTTTAGTTCTTTGGGGACTTCATTCTTAAGTTAAAGGAATCTTTGTAAATTGTTTCGTCCCTTTATTTGGGCTTTGTTCCTGAAATTACTGAGACTCTGTATAATAAAGTCTGTATTATATATTCTGTATTATAGCACAAGATGCATTGGACTAAATTTTCTGTGTTCGTGTTCACTTTCTAGGACTTTACATGGTATGTCCCTATCCCACAACCCCCCTCCCACCCAGATGTTCTGGACACATCTGATCTCTGGACAGCCCCTGTTGCTTTTATGCAAAGGAAACCAACCTCCTGACACATGCTGCCAGAAGCTTCTACTCAGAACACTGTTCCTTGTGGTCCTGGGGGTACCAAACATCTAATGGTGCCCTTTTCCTTCCACTTGACATCTAAAGAAAACAGTGAGCCTGATTGCTAAGCAGATTATCACAGATCCATGAAAGAAGGCCATCTCTGGTCCACATTAGGCTTAAACTCAAACATAGCCACAGGTCTAGAAAACCAGAAAAGTCAGAAACAATAGGGTGCACTTGACTCCGCAGTTTGAGATTTGTAAGCCATCAGTAAGTTTTACTGATGCTTTCCCAATTATACAAGTAATAAGATGATATTCGTAGGCAAATTCAAACAAAGTATAGATGAGGAATATGGACCAACTGCCTGCAAGTTCTACAGTTAGAAGTAATCACATAAATATTTTAATGTTTATGCTTTTAATTTCCTACATATATCCACATGTAAATATTTTTCTTACTATAAAGATGTGGCCAGACTCTTCATATAAATTTTATTTCAAAATCTATTATGAACATCTTTCCACATCTTTAACTATTAGACATCAGTTTAATGGCCATGCCTAGTTCAATTGCATGGATGGATTTTTTTTAAACTAGCCAGCTCTTGTTAGGCATTAAATTGATTCCAGTTTCTCTTTATTCTAATAAACTGTGCTGTTATGAACATTCTTATAGCCAGAGCTTTATGCATTCTAAATTATTTCTTTGGTATTAAATCCTAGAAGTTTAATTCTTAGTTTTAAAACTTCCATGGTTCTTGTAGGATTTACCTCACATGCTCTTTAGTAAGACACAGAATATTTAGGTGGCCAAAGTTTGCAGCTTCTGACAATCTGAACTGAGGAAAAGACAAGGAAAGGATTTCTGTCTTCTATTCTCTGGGAAATTTTGTGTGCATTTTTCCCAGCTATGAATTTGAAAAGTACTGAGCCTCTCATATATTTTGGTTGTTCAAAGCCCTATATTTTATGTATATTTAAAGAAGGCTTCATGAATCACCAGGGATTGGTGTTTTTTTATAATTGTGTATGTTTGTATGCATTGCTGGGAATTGAACCTAGGGCCTTGCACATGCTAGGCTAGCACTGTAACACTGAGCTACCTCCCCAGCTCTTTTTATCTTCTTATTTTGAGGCAGGAGATTGTTGAGTTGTTGAGGTTGGCCTCAAACTTGCAAACCTCCTGCCTCCACCTCCCAAGTTCCAGAGATTACTGGTGTACTTCCGATGCCCAGCTATAATGATAATTTTACCATGACAGTTATATTTATTTGTACATCCCCTTATTGTAAGAATGTCTATAATTGTAGTCACAGGTGGCAGGGGAGGGAGAAGAACAGGGCAGTCCCTTAGTTCTTCTGAATAGAGATGCTTGTTTTTGATATGCTGAGCACAATAAAATACAGACTAATAGTATTTTACCAGAGAATAGAAAATACTTAAGAGAAGCCAGAGTGCTTTGAGACAACCTTCAAGCCATTTACCAAAAGAGCTCATAATGGAATTCTCATCTCAAGGGAGGCCAAACATTAATAAATATTGAGCAAGAGAAGTTAAAAGGACATCAAGTTAATATTTTACTATCCCTTCTTTGATCTTGGAAAGCTTAAAATATTTTTCCACACTAATTTCAAGCTGTATTGATTCCTCCCTGCCTATTGGCTTATTGGAGCAGACACAAATGCCTCTCTTAACTATCTTAACTACAGCTTCCATTTCCATAACACTTTACAACACCAACAGGTATTTATGTATTCACTGGCATCACTTATGGATATCACCACTGTTCTGGAATAATCATTTCTAGTTAAAAACTGGATCAGGTCATTAAAAGCACTGCCACGTTATTGAGTTGGGTCTCAGTCATGTAATAACATCTCTGAGTTGGGTTGTATTGGTTTTGGAGAGAAAAAAAACATCCTGTACTTCATTGACTCTGCCACATTCAGCTATGTTCAAAATACATTCTGAAGCTGACTGTGTTTCCATTTCTGTTGCTACCATCCTCATCTTGAAAAAATGAAAAATCTCTATACCCAACTGCAGTGACCTCTTAACTAACTGGTCTGTTTCCACGCTTTCCTCCCTTTAGTACATTCTGAAGCCGGAAGCCAGAGAGAGCTCCCCAAATGTAAGTCAGGCCATGTCCCACTGCCTCCTCCCTCAGAGGCAGCCCCTGCATGATGGGTCTTGCTTTCCTCACCAGTGCCCTGCCTGCTTGCGCTGATCCATGGAGAAGACAGAGCTGTCATAAGAGGGTCTCCATGAATTGCCAGCATTCATCTGCATCTCCCAACCTCAGTGCCTGGATGGTCTGCCTTCCTGCCTCTTCTGAAGATCACTGTCCCTGATGCTGCCTCAGTCACCCATTCCCTTCTGCACTAAATCTTCCCTCCCACCTAGTGCCCTGGTACCTTTGGATAGCTGCCCCTTTCCTCTTGTGCGACATTGATTTTTTCCTTCTGCTGGATCCATTCCTAGCAGCATAAAACAGGCTGTGATTTCTGTCATTTGAAGAAAAAAGAAAGAACAAACAAAAATAGTGGTTTTTTTTTACCATTTTCTCTTTCCCAGCATCCACTCCATTTCTCTGCTCTCACTACAGCAAAACCCTGTCCATTCTCCCATTCTTGTTTGAATTCACTGTGGCCAGCCTTGCCCATATGGCTCCACCCGCACCCTTCTCCTCAGGGGAGTTCATGGTGTGAGCCTTCAAGGATCCGTTCTCAGTTCTCATCTGAATTGGCCTCTCAGAGCATTAGCTAGTATTGATCAATTCTTTCACCTTGAAATGGTTTCTTCTTGATGCCAAAAAACACCCTCTCCTCATCCGCTGTGCTCCTGCCTCAGGCTCTCTGTTATGTCTCTGTTCTCACGTCTTGCTCCTCTCTCTCCATCTCTCAGCCCCAGACACCCTGGCCTCCTTCCTGTTTCCTGCCCTGCAAGTACATTTCAGCTTTCTGCCCCATGGCTCTCTTCCTAGGTGTCTGCATGGCTGTCACCCCACCCTTCCTTCGGGCATTGGCTCCAGTGTCACAGGTGCCATCTACATCTTTCCTTGTACTTTTTCTCCACAGCATCTTTGGTCCCCTGCCTCATTGTCTGTTTTGCTTATTTATTTCATTTATTGCTGGTCTCTGCTGCTAAGCGATAAGTTCCACGCAGGTAGAGATTTTCATCTGTGTGTTCCCTGTTGCATCCCCAGTGCCTAGAACAGAGCCTGGTGCATGATAGGAGCTCAAGACATATTTGTTAAATGAACAAATGATGAACTTTCTTGCTATTGTTAGTAATGAACTTGGAGAAAAATTTCAGTGAATTCCTTTGAGTCTTTCACTTTATAGAAAGTTGAAAGATTTTTTAGTTTTCTTATAATTATGTGACTTGAAAAATCTATTTATAAGTTTGGGGACAAAACCAACAAATATTTTGGAAGATTGAATACCTTTCTTTTTCTGCCAGTCTTTCTTTATACACAACTGTCCATTGGGAGTCTGTCCTTGGGTCTGGTTGCTGCAGGAAGGTGCCATTTCTTTGCCAAACTGAATGACAAGGACAGAATCAAAAAGAAGAAGCCAGAGCTGAGCATGGTGGCACATGCCTATAATCCTAGCAACTCAGCTGAGGCAGAAGGATCGTGAGTTCAAAGCCAGCCTTAGCAATGGCGAGGCACTAAGCAACTCAGTGAGACCCTGTCTCTAAATAAAATACAAAATAGGGCTGGGGATGTGGCTCAGTGGTTGAGTGCCCCTGAGTTCAATCCCTGGTACCTCCTCCCCACAAAAAAGAAGCAGCTAAGATCTTGTCTCAAGGTGGCATTTTTGGTTCCCAAACATCATACGAGCAGACCTGAGTGGCTACTGTAAATGTACCAATTCCCTCCTGCCCTTCCTTCATGCCTCCCAGCCACACAGGGACCTCACAGCTCCCCACTTCCTATTTCACACATATCAGCACATGGAGGCATGTGCCTCACACCCCCCTCCTTGCCTTCTCTCAAGTATCTTTTCTTCAAAAACACCTTCTATCCTAATCCTGCCTGTTGAAGTCCCTTCAAAGCAAACTCACCTCTGCTGCCTTTTCAGTGCTCTGCCAGTTGGCCTGGACTCCCTGATGCCCTGTGCTCCAGAGAACACCAAGCCACAGGGCACCTTCATGTGGCTGCGTCCCTGCACACCTACACATAGTGTGTGCATACCCATCACTAGCTCATTGAGAACAAGGATTGTATCTTACTGTTCTGGTGTTTTCAGCACCAAGAAAATACCTTGGACACTGAAGGTACCTAAGGTAGTTAGAACTGTACACAAGCGGACATAAAGCATTTTTTAAAAATTTAGGTAAAAGATCATTCTTACAGATGCCCCTCTTACTGGGTAATATCCTCCCCATTCTGCTTTGTGACTATTTGTAGCTGCTGCACTTGGTTTAGATATTTTGCAGCAAAGCCCTGTGCCCCATCACGCCTCCTCTTTCACCCAGGCAGCAACAGTGAGCTCCTTTTTCTAGTGCTTCCTGCTCACCCAGGGGCCCTGGCATGTGTCTGCTCATATGATTCAGCAGTGGCCAGGATATTACCCAGGGCTGATGGGGTCATCCTGTTGTTCTTTGGCAAAGAAGGAAACAGGTTAGACAACACACACCATTCTATAGTGCAGAACTGGATATCAACTTCTGCCTTTCTGAAATTCTAGTCTTGGTACTCAGTATAACCTGGCAACTATACCATTGCCAGTTCTTAAGCAGAAGCTGTAGAAGAGTAAGTCCCAGGAGTCAAGAAAGAGCTAAAACTACAAACCAGGGCTGGGAGTGCAGCTCCATGGCTGAGCCTGTGCTTCAAGTATTCACCAAAACAAACAAAGAAACCAAAAACTGTGAGTCAATCCATTCATGGTTATTGAGGCTTTTCCTACCACTGTTCTCACCTAGCAACAGAAAACTCGGGTGATATTTGGCTGTTGAGACTAATATCAACTCAACCATAGTATTTGTTAGCTAGATTAAGAAAATGCTTTCAGAGGCATTTCTAAGTAAGCACCCAATAAGCAAGTTATTGACTAATGCAGACGGCCCTCGGCGGCATTACTGCCATTGCCAGCAGAGGGGATTAGGCAAAATGGCAAAGGGCCTCCAGCCAGAAGGATCTTGTGGGAAGCCGCACTGATGTCTGAGATGCTGGGCCTTGGGTCCCAGAAGAAGGAGGGCTGGCATTATCTTGGCAGCTGAGCTGTGCATGAGCACCTCGGGCTAGAAATATCCATATTGAAGAAATATGTGCTGCAGCTGGGAAGCCCATAACCATGCTTCCTCCAGAAAGGGAAAATCTGCTCATGGGTAATCATCTTTTTAAAAAGTCTAGCTTATCTCAAATGCATTCGATTAATTGTATACTAAAATGCTCTCTTTGTAAGGATTCCAGATGATGCTGGGAAAAAATGACTGCATTTTTTGAGTGCTATGGAGCAATCCAACAGAGAGATGTGCACAGTGCAGAGGGAAGGAAAGGTGCCCATGAGAGAGCATTTCCCTAGCAGACTTTTCTAACTTCCACCTGTGGGTATTTGCATGCCACAAGGCTGTTCCCTGACCCCATACTTTAAAAATAAATAAGGGCTGCTTTCTAATGCTTCACACACACTTGATTGAAAAACCAAGGGACAAAAGAGATAAATTGTTCTATATGTATTTAGCAGTCCCAAAAGACATAACCAAAGTCGGATACTGAATGAACTTATTAACCTATGAATTGCCTTGAAGTTCACAGTGTCACAGTATGAGTTCCCACAGGTAAACACTCTTTGGAAAACTTTGCCACTAGCCTGAGTCCATTCACAGCTGACCCAGTGACAGAATCCCTGCTAGAAAGGAGATGCACTTGGGAGCTGGCAGATCCAGAGGATGCCTAATGAATGACTCCTCTGTATCAAGATAGGGAAACTCTCTTAAAGAGCAGCAACAGTACAGATCCATGGTGATTTCTGTTTAAGGGAACTCACTCCCTGTTTGCTCTTATGTGAAATCTGTTTATCAAGTGTGTTTGTGATGATCCACACGAATTGAGGCATTCTTGGCCCCATAGATAGTGTCGTCTGGGGACCACAACCAAGGTGTACAGTTGGGCTGAGTTGCATTTTTGTGACTGACTTATGTTCTTCGAGCATTTTTAGAAATTTATGCTCACCTGATGCAGCAACACTGACTTTGCTTCCTGTCAGCTCTTTGCTTCATTGTTCTCACTTGTCAAATGAGAATGGGGATTCCACTTTTCCTAGGGGTCTTCAGATAATAGATTATAGACCTAGAAAGCTCAATGTGTATGTAATATATTGTTATTGTTGACCATAACTCAAAACTCTGACTTCTTATAAAGGTAATGCAATTATGAACCAAAATTACTGATATTACTTGGTATCCTATAATCATTCTTATATTTTCATTGAGTTGCTATGAAAGCTTCTGGGAATCTATGGGAACTGAGATAGAAATGCAAGTAACTGATACATGGGGTAGAAAGTGGCAAGCGTTTTAAGAGGTAAGTGGGTAACTCTCAATGGGAATCCAAACAAAAGCATGCTTTTTCCAAGGAGAAGAACCAGAAAAGACTTGATAAATGAGGAAGGCTGGTAATGGGTAAAATTGGAAGGGATGGGGATTCCCAACAGGGAAAACAGTGTAGACTGAACCCATTGGGTAGATTTCTTCAAAACCTAAGGCAATAAGTACCAGTAAACTGGGAAGAAAGATTGGAGTCACAGTATGGGAGGTCTTATATATCCAGCTGAGGAGTATGGACTTGATAACAAGAGGTAAGGATAAGCATGAGAGTGTAGGATAAGAGAGACTGGAGGAAATAGACCAAATGAAAATTGTTAGTGTCCTTAAAATCAATAAGGGCATTTCAGAGAAAGTAGATAGGGGGGTGGGGGTTGAGGCAAGAAAGACCCTGAAATGAGACAGGAGTTTGCCTTCAAAAAAAATGAGAAACAAAGATGATCTGTGGTAGGAGATGGGGAGATGACCAGGTGGCCATTAGGGCACGAGGCTTTGACACAAATGGATGATCCTAGGAAAATATTGCCCTTTCATAGTATTTCCCAATTTTGAATGATGTTATTTTCTACTTTTCATTATGCTAAAAAGAGCTAAAGATGCAGCCTAGACCTGTGAGCCTCAGGAATGACATGATAGGTTACATTGGTAAATCAACGTGGGGCTTCAGTTCTCAGACTTGAAGAGTTGTCCTTGCTTCCAAACACATTTCAAAGCATGGATCTCTGAATTGGTGAAGTAAATGATTAGCAGGTGACTATTTGAATAACAAGGAATATTTTTTCCAAAAGCTGTTCTTCAGGTGGTCCTTAGCCAGTGAGCATACTGGCCCTGGCTCCCTTAAACTGTGATTTATTTATAGGTGTTTGATAAAACACAGACAGGAACTAACTTATCTCCTGTAGCATGGTATTCCTTAGAGCTACATGTTGCTGTGGGCAATATTTTTAAAAAGGCTTATTATATATGTATGGAGTTACCATATTTTTTGGTTTGGTTTTTGCCAAGTTTGGGGCTGCTTCCTCATTCCTGGTTTCTTGGTGTCTCCTATCAACCAGATAACTGATTTCCTTCAATAAATTTCCTATGTCTTAAATACATTTATTGTTTTCTATTTTCCTTACCAGTCTTTGACTAATACTCTATATGCTGCTCTTTTATACTTATTTGCATATTTGATTCCTTTTATTGATTGCTTTTTTAATTTATTGCCTATAACCCCTGCCACAGTGCCTGGCAAAGAGTGTTTCACAGATAGAGTTGTATTTCTGAAGGGAGTTTTGTAAAGTTAAATATTTAATGGAAAATTAGAACACAATCAAGAACCTTAACCAGAGATGTAGTCATTCACAATAAACTTAAAAACACCTATTAAATACTATCCAATAATAGCTTATTTCAAAGTAACACTTATGGAGGGGAAGACCACAGTATGGCCTATTTCTGCACTGAATTACCACCATACCTCTTTGAATGAAGAGCAGTCATAACCCTGTTATGGATGAAAACGTAGCGCTCT
Source organism: Urocitellus parryii (assembly GCF_045843805.1). Classification (NCBI taxonomy): domain Eukaryota; kingdom Metazoa; phylum Chordata; class Mammalia; order Rodentia; family Sciuridae; genus Urocitellus; species Urocitellus parryii. The sequence continues at coordinate 180,485 of NW_027552995.1, forward strand.
TAGCAGAATAGTAACATCACAATTGTAACGGCCTATAATTTATACCACAATTTGTAAATGCAGACATTCTGTGATGGTTTCCATGGCTACATGCATAGAGATAAAAGTGGGAATACAGATGAAAATAAGCTATGACTGAAATGTATGAAGTATAAAGAGTAGCTCTGAGAATGAGAGGGTAATGTTAAGAAAATGAAGTGTTGGGACTGAAACAATATAATAAAATATGTTGTTGTTATTATAATCTGACACTGATGTGATTAGCAGAGAAGCACTATTGGATAAAGTAAAAAGGAATGAGTTATTCAGTGCAGGTTAAGGATGATTCTACAATGCACAGAAAGCTACCAGAGCCCAACACTCAGCACCACTCCCAGGTACAAAGCATTTCTGGATTCTCAAGATTTCACTGAAACACACAGATAACAGTAGCACTGACAGTAACACTGACTCTAAACTGTTCTGGAGACTTGAATGGGCAAGTAGAATCCTCAGTCCATTCCATGATGATTTTGTAAACCTGGAAAAATTAAAGGTTAATGTGGCAGAAATAAATCTTAGAAAATTGACCCTATCATATATCATGTTCCTATCAATAAAGCCAGGCTTCTGTGATGTCTGATTCCTCATACAGCATAAAATAAAGGAAAAAACTGGAGGATAAAAATAAAACACATACATTAATCTAAGTTAGTACATAATTTTAAGTTTCCATTTTAGTAAACTAATACTATAGCAATGGGTAATGGCAAGTGCCTTAAATGAGCATTTATGAAACAAAATTTATACTAAGAAAAGGAAGTGGACAAGATAACTAAAGTATTGTTAAGTGATTAATATAAAACTATTTAAAATTTGACTCTGTACCCTCAAACTCTAAACCCTAATTAAGTTTTGCCTTACCACAGAAATAACCGAGACCATGCCAACAGAATATGAATGTATTACAAATATATGAAAAGATATCATTGAAGGAGATTGAAGAAAGGTTGTGAACCTAAGTGACATTGGAAATTAGTGGAGTCTATTAAAATAAAAGGCAAAAGGAATTGCACATGAGCACTAAACTCTAATTGATAAAGCTGTTTGCCATGTAAAGGTTAACAATTCTCAGACTGCTAATACAGATGGATCCCAATTTTCAATGGTTCAACTTAATGACTTTTTGATTTTATGATGCAAAAGCAACACACATTCAGTAAAAACTGCACTTCAAATTTTGAATTTTGATTTTGTCTCCAAGCTCTGATATGCATCACCATAGACCCGGTGATGCTGGGCAGCAGCAATCACCCACAGTCCCCATTCATTCATGTGAAGACAAGAGTAAAAAACCAACATTCTACAGTGCACTGTGTTGCAGAACTGATATACTCAGGAAGCTAGGTGCATTACATGAATTTTCAACTTATGGTGAGTTTGCCAGTTGAGGAATATCTGTATGTGTGTATACACACATATGTAACACACACACAAACACACATATATACACTCACTAGAATTAAACATTAAAGTATATGGAAAGTGAATGGTGAGATCTGGTTGCTGACCATTAGAGTGGACATTTTTTAACAACCAAGTGGAGGAGGCTAGAATGATGCATGCTATGAGTACTTCAGATTGGCTCGTGTTTAGAGCAATATGGATACAGATGGCCACATATAAATGTCTAGAGATGTGTTCACAGATATTAGTAGTATACACACATTTATTTATTTGCTTTGTAAACTGAGAGGTCTTTAAAAAAATAACACCCAGTGTCAGTAAGTACCCAGATCTTGGTTTTTCTTATCATTCTCCAACAAAAGTAACCAAGGTTTCTTGGAGAAATGACTGGTTCTAGGACCAGATTAGAAAATGTACAGTGTGAGTGTTGAGCAACATGTAACGAGAGAGAGAGAGAGAGAGAGAGAGAGAGAGAGAGAGAGAGAGAGAGAGAGAGAGAGATTGAGATTATACAGGTAGATAATGGATAGGAGTATGTCAAAACAGCACCTGAACCAATGAGAACCCCTCCCCCAGTGGATGAAACTAAAATAATTGGAGAAAAATAAATAGATAAGTTACTATTGGTTTATAGACTCTTTAGGATAAAAGAAATACCCACAAGCCAGTGTGATTTAAATAAATTGCTGAATATAAGTGCAAGTGAAAAGACAAATCTCCTCTGCAGAAGAATTTCAAATAACTTATGTAGCTACTCAATTCTCAAAGAGACTACTAGTCCTGAGTTTATAGACTATGCAAAATTATTTCTTTCCAAAGACCATGGGATGATGGAAGGGGTATGGGGAATAGTGGAGGGAAGAGGAACTATGCAATGGAAGAAGGTGGCAAACACTACTTGAGCCAGATGGTGAAGGTCAATGTTAACAGTAATGAATCACACTATGGGTATGTGTGCTTGACCTGAGGTGTTGAAAATGTCACTTTACATTGTGATCTTCCTCCCCAAACTCAGAACTTCAGTTTAGTCATGAGGAAAGCAAAAGACAAATTCAATAAAGGTGTATTCTACAATATACCCATAAGATCCTTCAATTTACTAAGATTATCAAAAACAAGTCTGAGAAATTGTCACTGTACAGAGGGGCTTAGTGACACATAATAGCTAAATGAGAATATAGTAACATAGGATCCTAGAGTACACACACACACACACACACAAAGCCAGTAGGTTAAAAATAATTTTAAAAGCGCATAAACTTATTAATAAGCATATATCAATACTGGTTCATTAATTGACAATAATATACCATACTGTTGTAAGATGCTAGTAAGAGGCGGGGAAAGTGCATGCAGGAGTAAGTGGAAACACTTTATTCTCTCTTCTTAGTTATGCTTAACTTGTGGATATGGGTTTCTTTCAAAACCATTAGCAAAATCACTTTATGTATTGTTGTGAGCATATAGCATCTTCAAGTGGTTTCAATTTCTGAAACCACTTTTCTGTATGTTTGAACTCTGATTTCATTGCTTATTGAACTTACTCCATTACTTATTAAACTCTTATTCCATTACTTATTAAATTGGCCAATTATTAAGTTGGCCAATGTTTTTAACTTTTGTCTACCTTACATTTTCACCGCATAAAATTACACCCACTGCATTGAATTGATGTGATGATTAAATAATAGAATGTATGTAGACCACTTAAAAGAGTACATAGCATGTGGTAAATGCTCAGTAAGTGTATTTTATTATTACTAAATCACCCCACAAAGTAGGATGTGAAGTTGAAGATCTTTGTTTAAGGGAATGCTGTGGTTGACATGACTTGGATGGTGCCAGGTGTACAGCAGGTGCTTGTGAGTATTTACTGCATTATCTCAATTCCTCACAGATCCAAAGTGATAGGTCCAATTACTCAGCTACACAAATATACTAAGCAGACCAGTTTGGCCTTGAAATTCTTGAAAAGTAACATTCTTCTTCACTATACAGAAGCAGCCAAGAAATAGGAACAGAAAATTTCAGAAATGCCAACCCTTCTCTCAGAGCTTCTTCTAATCACTATTGACTAGTAGTTAACCTTAATTTTTTGTGGGAGGAACATCAAATTGAGGAATTAATGTCGACATTTTTTACTATAGTTTCCCCTCTTATTTTCAAAACATGGTAAATATGGTAAGAGATTAACAATAACAGCAAATAGCAAAATATAAAAATGTAACAATGTGATACAATGTACTGTGATAAAAGATAAAATATGAATTACTCATTTTGCTAATTTCCATTTAATATTTTCAGAGCATGGTAGACCCTTGGTAATTGAAACTGTAGAAAGCAAAATTTTAAATAATATAAGACTCTGCACTTTGTCAATTTTTTAAAATAGGACTTTGAATATCTATCTATCCTCCTCTATCAATACGCTGCTTGTCATGAAAGATTAAATTTGTTTTCTCTGATATGTGGATGCTGATTCACAATCAGCCAGGAGGCTAGGGAAGAATAGAGGTACTTGGATTATACAGAGGGGAGTGAAAGGAGGGGAGGGGTTTTAAGGTTAGGAAGGACAGAAGAATAAATCAGGCATATATGATTAAATGACTGGTATGATTCTATACCATATAAAACGAGAAGGATGGGAAGTTACACTCTATTTATGTATGGTGTGCCAAAACACATTCTACTATCATATATAACTAGTTAGAACAAATAAAGATTAAATTTGATGTGTATGTATTATATGCATATCTATCATCTATATATATATCTATCCATCAATCTATCTATGGCACATTTTGGTGAATCAGGTAACCCAAGAAAACATGAAATCTAATTTATGTTTACCATAAAAGAGCTCTCTGAAAAAAAAATCATACCAAAAACTTTCCCCCTTACCATTTAGCAAACTCCTATTCAGTTGACAAGGTCAAATATATTTTTTTTCTAAAGTATTCATGAATAGTCTTCCTTTCTCCACTCAACATAATTTCTTCATTATGAGCATAAAATGTAGTAAACTGATACTATGAGCTTCTAAATCTTGCTTGATTAAAAACTTGAGAATTGCTTATTAAAAGTACAGATTTCTTCAGCCCCTACGTGTGAGTATCTGATTTAGTACTTCTGGTATTGAAGCTAAAAAAAACTGTATATTAAGATATTTCCCAGCTGATTGGCTAAGATAAAGCAAACTGCATAAACTCTGATATCACTGTATAAAAACAATGTTATGAAGATGAGAGATTGAAGTTCTAAACACAGCTAGAATCATTATCGACATGACATCAAACTTCTTCAGCCTTTTACTTTTCTCATTAATAAAGTGGAAATAAATATAACTTCATGAATTAAAAACTTTGTATTAGGATATAACATATTGGCTAGCACATGAGGCAAATATTCTCTTCCTTCTTTTTAATCCCCTCTGCCCATTAAGATATTTACCACCTTCTTTTATATTCAGTTGTTTATCATTATGTTTATTGGTGCCCCAAGGACAGGAACTATATTTTTATCCTTGTATCCCTAGTCTTACCACTCACAATACCCAGCACGTGGTCAGTGCACAAAAACCACTTGTGGAAAGAATGGACTCGGGACAATTTCCATATCAACATACCTAGTTCTCTCCCCAGATCTACCACTTCAAATCTAATATCTTCCACCTTTTTCTACTCTCAAAACAATTGCATATAACAAAGTATATTCCATAAAATAAAAAATAAAAATAGATAAAACAATATTCTTGAGATACAAATAAAACTTAAATTGGTAGTTAGAAAAAAAGAAAATTAGATTAAAATCTGAAAGACTGAAGGTGTTTGAAATGACTTTCCATAATTGCTTTTCTGTGCCATGGAAATGTGTGAATTTCATTGTTTTAATCTGTCATATTTCTGTAACACAGTATACTTATGTAGGCACTTAGACCTTTCCTAAAATAGAAATGATCATTAGTGTGAGTCTAATTTAGTTCCCTGCTGAAGGTGATAAAGGCAGCTCATTTATTCTACCTAGTACAGAAGTCCTTTATCCTGTTTCAAAGTTTCCTCATGATTTTGAAGGTGCAGCCAAGTGTTGGGATTCACTCATATAGTGACATCAGGGCAGGCAAAACTAGACCCCACTTGTTGTCCTTGCCTGCTACCTGATCTGTGTGGCACTGCAGGAAAGAGCTAGTGCCCTGACTTAAACCCCAGTCAAAGCCCTATGTTTGCTTTTTATTAATACTTTGTACTAAAGAATCCAAACCAGAACTCCAAACAAGGCACATCTTCTTGGTGCAGACAGTTAATGACATTTTTTTATGAGACTGTCTTTATTGAAGGTGGCCACGGCCCTTCCCCGTGCTCCTGGGGCTTGCACTCTAAAGCCTGGGATCTGTTGTAATGTTTTCTGTTTCCCATCGGAAAAGAAAAAAAAAATCATTATTGCTTTTATGTTCGTATTATCTCTGGAAGCATACCCTACAATTTGGAAGGTTTTGGCATGTTCAAGCTGAATTCCTCTTTGGAGAAGCCAAGGAAACCTTGTATAATTCTTTTTTCCCCTAGGCTGAAAGGGTTAGCTTTATCAAGCTAATACAATCTTCACTCCCAGGACAGACCAACACTGACTTTAAACAATCTCTGAATAAATAGCTCAGCTTTCCCCCAAGTCTTTTTCCCTTCATCTCCACTGAAGAATGAGGGAATATGGATTATCATTTTGATTACAAATATATTTCTATCTAGAGAAAGATCTACAAAGGGCTAAAGTCACCTCTATAAATTTAAACAGTCTCCAGTTACCCTGGAGAGTTAAATCCCCTCTCTTTCTGTTTCTTTAAAACATCCTGGTGCTTCAAAGATGTTATATTAGACAGATGTCAAGTTGATATAATAAACAGCACTTCCAAATCTAATGAATTAAGGGAAAAGAGAAGCACATGCTGAGATTTTCAGATGAAATCAGGTAATGACAGGGAAGAAAAATGAAGCTGCACTTAAAAATGGCTTGAGAGTCCAAAATTCAAGGTATGGAGAGACTCGTAGCAGGAGAATTTTCAACTGTGCACTGCATTCATCTTACATGGATATGTATTCTGCCTGATGTTCTGAGTTAGGTAAAAGAAAAATAAAGTGAGATTTAAAGAGTCCCTGGGGCTGGTAATACTTTGGTCAGGAAAGTTAGCATAATGGTTGTCTCTGAGGACCCCAACCTCAGGTCAGTGGCCCCCAGGTGAGAGAGTAGGTATTTCAGGAGGGGTCTGAGAACCTATCTGTGTTTCCAAGCCTCCCTTGTCTTTGCTGTAACTATGCTCAGGAGGAAGAAAGCAGCTCACAAGCTCTCAGCACCGTGGATCCCTGGACAGACATGGGCTGCAGCCGACCGACCGAAGCAGCAGTGTGGCAGATGGCATCCAGAGCCTGGACAAGAATGGCACTTCTTTAGAAAAGAAGATGTGACGACTTTGGGTCACACATGGATGATGAAGTTCTACTTTTTATCTAGCTCAAGAAACTCTGCCTTCAATTTGTGTCTGTTTCTTTTTTTCATAAAAATGTCTTCTGCAGAATATTGATATCAGTATTCTCTTTAAGATAAAAAGTGACCCGAATTAAACAAAACAAAACAAAACAAAGTGACCCTCACTAAGACTACTTAGCAACACCAACCCGAATACATGACATTTATACCCTTTGCCTCAGATATACTGCTTCTGGGGATTTTCAACCATAGACAAAATCACAGTAATGTGGAAAGACATAGACTTATGGATTCTTATTGCAGTATCTTTTTCACAATACAAGAAATGGCTTATATCTTTATCCATGATTACCTGGTTAATGTTAAGCTAGATTCTAGGACATCTAGCTACCATGCAGTATAGTAAAAAAAAGAATCATATTCTGACATGGAAATGAAGCCATGTTAAGTAAAAGAGGAAACTTTGAGATGGGTGAAGTTGATTATGCCTGGGAAGTTCCCGAAAAGAGACTAAATGTTCCAGCAATGGTTACCTCTATTTGGAGCTATAGAAAAGAGGTAGGAACTTCTAATATGGCAAAATTAGGTAATGGTTGATTTAAAAACAAAATGATAAATTTTATAGCTAATAGTTAAAAACAATGCCCCTTGCTAACAAAGATGAATTTGTACCTTCAGACTTTTCTTTCCAGATCAAACACCAACTTTTTCTCCTTTATTCTAGTAGTAGTAAAGTATGCTTTCAGATTTACACATCCATCATTTAAAATCACTTAATAGAATAAAAAGTAGGAACATGGGAGAACATTTTTGTATGCCAAATTTTGGTGTTTTTCATTCCATTTGATGGTATTCAATATCTCCTTCCACTCAAATACCTTGCTTTGAGAAAAGCAAATGTCCATATTCACTATATACGAGGATATTTAGAGAGGTTAATGTGTCTCGGCTCCTACTCTGTGGATGTGCTATTTATTATTTATTTTTAAGCAGGGATCTCTGGGACCTGAGCTGTCCTGACTCTGGACTCTGCAGCAATGACCTTGATTCCGGAGGCACAGGTTTTGTGGTTATCTGGTTTCCTTTGGGGCAGAATCCTAGCAGAGGACAGTGACAGGCTGGGAATAAGGCTGCCAGTCCTTCCTCTGCTTAGAGCTGCATGCGGTCCAAGTTACTTGGCTTTTCTTCATCTGTGCAACCCTTTTGGGCCCTTCTGCACATCCCCTCCACTTGGGTCCTTACATCTCTGACTTCACCAGGTGGCCACTCCCCCAACCAGGGTGCCTCATACTTAAGCAATCACAATAGCCTCACATAGTCCCAAGGATTTTGCAGGGAGGGCAGGAGCAACAACTTTACTAGAGGCAGGGAGGAGAATCTCAATGAGTTTTCACCAGTGAGACAATGCCGGGGGCAGGGAACAGAGATGCCTGCAGTGGGGCCAGATCTCCCAGCTTCCTGTTGAGTGCCCAGGCATCCTCCAGCCCCTGTGAATCCAGTGCACCTGCAATCCAGGAGCTCCTGTTTTCCTTCCCAAACAACCTCCTTTGCTCCATCTTCTCTGAGTCTGGGAAAATGTCTCATCTGACATTAGTTTCTCTTTCATACAAATTACTCTGTTTCCACCTCTCTCTCTTTTCATTTTATTTTTAGACTGGCTTAAACTGAGACCCTCTCCCTTGCTGAGGGCCATTACCAAGTAGGTATGACGCATCATAATCCTTGCCAGTGTACCCCATGTTAAATGGACTTGCCTTGGAAATTTGCTGCGACCTTGCTTGTGTGTTTGAGAAAGGTGACCCTGCTCAATCACCAGGGTGGATCCAGGATTAGGGTGTATTCCTGCAGGAAGTATCTCCTCCTTGGGTTTAGGGCGTGACAATAGCAGTTTTAGGGAAGTTGAGGTTGAAGATTATTGCTGCTGGGATTAGGGTGTTGCTGTTGCTTGTTCTCATTGAGTTCTCGTGAGATTAAAATGGGATTTGGAAAAAGCCTCGTGGAGTAGGATTTGGGATCGGACATATTGGAATTGCCCCTGAACATGTGTGGAGGCTGATATGAGATCGGGAATAAAGAATTGCTGTTTGAACCTACAAAGCTGTGGTGCCTCCTGATTCTGGTGCCCCCCAAGACATCGGCACTCCCTATGTTTTTTAAAAGAAGAAACAGAAATACCATTCACTAAGCCTTCTGCGCTGCACACACTCATCTACAAGACATAAACCATTGAATAAACACCCACAATGCCTTGCTCATTCATCCATTCACTCTTTCAGAAAAACTATTTGCAACTGAACCATCAAGACACATTGCTTGCTGGGTGTGGTAGTGAGGCCTGTAATCCTGGCTACTTGGAAGGCTGAAGCAGGAGGAAGGAGGATTGCGTTTGAGGCTAGTATGGGCAATTTAGCAATACTCTGTGTCATAAGAAAATAAAATAAAAAAGGCTAGGGACATAGGTCAATGCTTATCTAGCATGGTCAAAGCCCTCGGTTTAATTCCCAGTATTGAAAAAAGAAAAAAAAATGTCAGCTTCTTTAGTGGTAGTAGCTCAGCATCATGGTAAAAGCAGAGGCTCTGGAGTCAAATTGTTTGAGTTTAAATATCAAGTCCCTGACTTAAAACCCTGATTTTTTCCTTTTTAAAAAAATCTGTATATTTAGACATAATTTGTCTCCTGACACATGGAAGAACAAGTGAGAGAGAATGTCTGTGCAGGATTCTGTTTCCCTGCTCATAATCACAGGCAGAAAACAGCACTGCTTTGCTCCACTCTCCCCAACCTTCTTAAACACTCTCAGGATCTCATGCTCTCAGCCTCCCCAACATCCTGCTTCCTCCAGTGCTTCCACTCAGAGGCCCGTCCCAGGGCTCATCCATTCAGCTCACGTGCAAGATGAAGAGGGCAATTTTATGTAGTAAAGATATATGGGACAAGTCAACCTCAAGTTCACATCCGTTAAAGCATTTCTCTGTTGGCAACATTTTTACAGGCCTCTCACAGCTATATGCTTAATTAAAATAAAAGGGTGATATACATCATTGCTCCAAGTCCTTGCTGATGTAGAAGAAGGAAGGGGGGGAAATGAGCACATTTGTTCTCCTTTATTAAAAGAGTTATTTCAGTTATGACATCTCAAATAAAGACTAGCCATTAGCAAAATTAAAAATGCGATGAAGTTGATTTTGGGAAATGCAGTTAGTGCCCTCGTCCTACCTCTAGCTGTGTCTCCTCCTGTGCCAGGTCCAAGAGGCCTGCCTCCCCAGTAGCTTGATTTTCAAGCTCTCAAAACTGATGATCACAATGAAGGAGAAACAGAGAGAGAACAGTTTGTTCATAAGTTCTTCCTGATAGTTTTTCAAATTAATAAAAGAAGATGGTTAACCTTAACAGAGCATGTACTACATGTCAGGTCCTGCTCTAAGCACCTTACACATAAGAAGTTGTTTAATATTTAAACCCCCTTTAGGGAGTGTGAGCAAGGGAAGCAATATTTTGTAGAACAACTGCCATCTTCTAAATGCATTATGGGGTTTCTCTGTTAATCCTCAAACCAACCCTATAAGGGAACTGCGTTTTACACATGAGCAAACTGAAGCTCTGGAAAGTTAAGTAATTGGTCCTGATTCTGTACACAACACAAATAATGGAGATTGGTACACAATTAATGGAACTTGATATGAATAAACACCTATAAAGGTGGGTGCATGGAGCATTTGAAGAAAAGAGATTGGCCAGGATCAATGGGTCCTGAAAGGTGAGGGTGGGGGGGGAGGAGAGAAGAGAGAGAAGGGTCATGGAGAGGAGCTAAAATGGTGGCATAAAGGCCAAGAGCTTCAGTTTGGGGGCAATGGCAATCATCAGAGGTTGGTAGGAAGACCCACAGAACAGAGCCTGATGAAGTTTGATCAGGAAGTGATATAAGGAGGTCGGTACAATGGCAAGGGGTCTGCGCTTAAGGTGAAGAGGATGTGGCTAGGACAGCATCTGGAGACGAAACTGTGGGGCCTGTTTGTATGGGAACTCTCTCTATCCCACTCTCAGGAACCTCAGTGACTCACACAAATCTTTGGAGACTCCCTTGAGGCCAAAGCCTCACTACGGTGAACTTGGGAAGTGCATTGACAGGAAGCAAGGACACAGGCATGGAGAGGTGCTGAGTGGTGGGGCTGCTAGATCTTGTGCTTAATTAGGTGGGAGTGTGGACTCCCAGGCACAAAGGAATTTCTATGATTCCAGCTGGAGCTGTTACAGCCAAGACAATGACTGTGAATCCAAACATCACAGAGAAATGCCTCCATGAGGTGGCTTTGAGCAATGGTTCACTGGATGGGACAAAAACCAAGGTGACCGCGCTGGCCCCCAGAGTCTTCACAAGCCGGGGTCCTGGGGTCAGTCTTGAGTCTCCCTTTCTTTCAACCGTATACAAGACCTGTCACTATGTTCTAGCTTTTTTACTCCCAAATACCTCTCAAATCCACTTCTCTCGAACTCCCTGGGCTGCATGCTCACCCAGACAGCTTCTTCTGGGCTGCTCACATCCCTCTGTGCCCTTCCATCAACCTCCAGCTGAAATCAGAGGGCTCTTTTGCAAACACAAATATGATTAGGTGGCCTTCCTAAATGTCTTTTAAAGGCTTCTCAGTATCCTTAGACTAGGCCAGGCTTTGGCCAGCTATGTCCTGTGGGCCAAATCTAGCTGCTGGCTGCCTGAAATAAAGTTTACTAGAACACAGCCACCGTCACTCATTTATGTGCTGTCTCAGGCTACTTTTGCACTGCAATAGCAAAACAGGGCAATTGCAAGATACTGTCTGGCCTGAAAAGCCTGAAACATTTATCTGGCTCTTTATAAAGTTTTTCTGGTCACCAGACCAGACAAAAGTCCTTGCCATGGCCCATAAGGCCCTGCATGATCTGACCCCCTGCCTATTTCTCCCATATCTCTCCAAGCCACTTACCTCCTTCCCTTGTCACCTCAGTCACATTAACCAACTGCTGGCTGCTCACAGGGGCCTTGGAAATGGGGCTAAGCGTTATGTATTGGCACAAACCATAGAGCATCCCAATTCCATGAGTTTTTGCGGTGTAGACTTTGATCCCAGGCACTCTGAGCTCCAGTCCCTGCTGCCTTGCTTTGCCAGTGTCTGCTTTCCTCTCTTTTGTAAGCTGTGGTTCAGGTTCCTCTATCTCTGTTACTCCTGTCCCCCTGAAATCTTCCCTTTAGGAAAGTTACCCAAACCAACCTCTTTCCCCTCAGTTCAACTCAAGCTTGTGTAATGAATAAGGATCATTTCAGTTGTAAGCCTCATTTTTTTTAAAGAGAGAGAGAAAGAGAATTTTTTAATATTTATTTTTTAGTTTTCAGTGGACACAACATCTTTATTTTATTTTTATGTGGTGCTGAGGATCAAACCCAGCACCCCGCGCATGCCAGGTAAGCACATTACCACTTGAGCCACATCCCCAGCCCAAAGCCTTATTTTATTTTATTTTTTTAAAATATTTATTTTTAGTGTAGTTGGACACAATATCTTTATTTTTATTTATTTATTTTTATGTGGTGCTGAGGATCGAACCCAGGGCCTCACACCTGCTACGCAAGCGCTCTGCCACTAAGCTACAATCCCAGCCCCAAAGCCTTATTTTTAATTAAGAAAAATGTTGACCCTTTTTGAAATCTTCCAGAAATCAATGGGAAGGCCTTGCAGAATGGAGGGAGAAAGCCATGAGGTCCCAGTATGGAGGTGAGCAATTGCCTCCTTCATCAAGGTGAAGTTCAGACTCACAACCAACCACTTCTTACACAGCACCTTCTAAGAGCCAGGAACTGTGCTAAAAATATTGGCTGGGTATATCGTATTGGCTTCCTAAACCCTACAAACCAGTCTGGGTTGGGTTTCTGGTAAGAGGAGCCATTGGAGATAGTTTAAACAGAAAGTTCAACAGTTTTGTAAGCATCTGTCAGTTTTGCAGCAAAAGGGATTAAAAGTTTGCCAATTTGTTGGATGAGCTGGAGGAGCAGTTTCTAGAGCATGCCTCTGGAGTAACTTGCAGGAATGACTCTGCAGAACTGACCCACCAAGGGAGTGGCTGTCACATACAAGCTGGGGGAAGAGGAAGCTAGGGGGACTGTTACTGGCTCCAGAATTCAGAACCTGACATGTGCAGGTTCAGAATATTCATGCAGCATGGCTGGTTGCAGAGCCACATGACATCTGCATGGTCTGCATCAGCTACTTGGGTCCCTGGCCCCTAACTCTATTCTGGATTCTGGATACAAGAGCATCAGAGGGCAGATATTAAATCCTACTCTGAGCCCTGGTTTCAGAGGAGCCTGGGGTTGGTCAGTTTTTGGCTTTTCTGTCTCTGAAGGACAGGCAGGTAGATGAGGAAGAGACTTAAGCAGATGTTGAACGAGGCAATTTCTAGCTTTGTTAAAAACAAACAAACAGACAGACATAGGAGCTGTTTCCTTGATGTTACTAAAGTGGAAACCACACTTTTCAGGGTAAAGTGCTCAATCCCAAAGTCCAGGTTGCTAACTCTAAGCTCCATTGCTTTTCCAAATAAAAGGAAAGAGATTGTCATTTGTTTTATCCAGAGGCAGTCACAAGTAAGGTGATGGTCTCTTTACTACTAAAATGGTACATTATCATTTCAGACCTTGGCCGGCTTCTAGGACACTGTTTAAAAATCAGCTGGCATGTGTCAGCCTGGTAGGTAGAATCCTGGAATCTCCACCAGCCTTTCCAGAGTCTCACCATTCAGAAAGTCATCCACGGAGGAAGGTTTTCATTCAACAGAGTGCTCAGGACATCAGTGCATTTCTCCGGGGAGAACATGTATCTTTGATTACAGGGACTGCAGATGGCGGGATCGAACAGAGAGTAATTATTAACCACTCAGCCCTCACCACTGCTTTGGTCCTGGCTCTGGCCATTTCTCAACTGGATCTTGCAAGGCCAGTTCTGAGGGACTCAGCTTTGAGTTTCCTTCACTGACTTCATTTTTCTACTGTCGGCTCTATATTTCTATAGTCTGGATCTAACCATGTTGAGGTCTCCCTCCAAAATCATTCAGCTTGTAATTAGTTACAAGATAATGCCCAGCTGCTACAGTGGTACACGCCTGTGATCCCAGCTACATAGGAGGCTAAGGCAGGAGGATAAGTTCAAAGCCAGCCTCAGCAACATTGGCGAGACCCTGTCTTAAAATAAAAAGGATTGAGGATGTGGGGATACAGTTGAGTGGTAAAGTGCCCCTGGGTTCAATCTCCAGTACCAACAAAGTTTTGTTAATTAAGAAAAAGATAAAGTCCACCACAGCAACAACAAAAGTTGAGTAAACTTTTCTCCAAAGATGATATACAAATAGTCAACAAGCATATGAGATGATGCTCAGTCACTAATCACGAGAAAAATAACATGTCAAAACCAAAATGAGATATCATTTCACACCCAATAAGGTGGCTACTATGGAAATAATGGCAAATACCCATGGCAAGGATGTGGAGAAATTGAAACACTTGTACAACACTGTAGGAAGAAAAGATGGCACAGTTGCTATTGAAAATTTTGGAGTTGTTCCTCCAAAGCCAAAAATAAGAATTAACATATGATCCAGCAATTCCACCTCTGGTTACACACCTCAAAGAATTTAAAGCAGGGTCTTGAAGAGATTTTTATACACCCACAGCAGTATTATTTTTAGTAGCCAAAAGGTAAAATCAACCCAAATGTCCATTAATGGATAAATACATAAACAAAATGTCTGACACACATATGATAGAATATTATTCAGCCTTGAAAAGGAAGGGGATTGTGACACATGCTACAACATACACAGCACCTTTAGGATGTGATGGTAAAAGAAATGAGCTAGTCACAAAAGGACAAATCCTATATACTTCCACTTATCTGATGTCTCCAGAGTAGTCAAATTCACAGAGGCAGAACAAAGAACATTGTTCACCAGGGTCTGAGGGTAAGAGGGATACGGAGCTATTTTAGTGGGCACAGAGTTTAAGTTTTGCAAGATGAAAAGACTGCCTGTACCACAGTGGGATTATATTAGCTATTATTGAACTGTGCAATTAAATATGATTAAAATGTTAAATTTTTGGTTATGTGTATTTTACCAGAGTTTTAAAAAAATAAAGTCCAAAGTACCTGATGTGATATTCAATGCCTTGGGCCCTTTCCTGCCTCCCCTTCCTGTGATGGACTATTCCAGCCATTCCTGAAGCTCACTCTGCGCTTTCAATCTCAGGGTTTTTGCTTGAATTATCCCCTTAGGCTGCTCTGCCAAGACAGGGCCTCTATCCTTACTCTGTGGCTTGTTTCATTCATGATGCTTTTCAAAACTTGCAACTGCATCACGTACTTCTGTGACCATTAAGATTTTGCCAATCTTGCCTGCAAGGATGTGAGCTTCATGATGCAGAGACATAGAATGTCATTAAATCTTGCAGGATTGAGGGCTCACTGCTAACTAGATGACTGAGGCATGTTCAGTGTTCTGACCAAATGTCATTTTTCTCCTAAGCCTGACTCAGCTGCCCTAGCAGAAAGGATCCCTCCTCACCTGGCTCTATTTGCACATTTTGGAATGGCCAGGGTGTTGCCTACCATGCTGCATCACAGTCAGTGTGGATGTGGCTATTTCTCATGACCTCTGGAGACCATACCAGGAACCACACATTCTTAGTAGTGACTTTCCTAGCCTCCAGCAAAGTGCTCGGCAAACAGCAGGTGCTCAGTAGAGTTTGTTTAATGTGGCATTTTCCAAATGTTTGGCATTTTCCCACATTTAAGATTTTTGTCATAGTTACTTAATAGATTCCCCTTTTAAAAGGCTCACATTTAGAAAATGATTTGAAGAAGAAAGACTATATCAATAAAATGAACTTTAATGTGCTGATCATGGGACCCAAGTCTAAACCAAAATTCATTAATGTTTCATACTTGCCTTTATGCACATAGCCTAAAGGTAGTTTTATACATTATTTCAAATACTTTCATGTATAAAACAAAGTTGTATGATTTGTAATTTCCCACTTATGGTTTTATGTTGCCACTCAAAAAGTTTGGGATTTTGGGGCAGTTGGGGTTAGGGATGCTCAGCCGGCTTTCCTCTTCCTTCTTGGAAATCTGGTTCAGTGGCCACTGCTTCTGCACTTATGGAAGCTCAAGTCTTTCTAGAAGGAAGAAACGCCAAACACATTTTTAAATGTTTCTAATGCTTGACATTCTATATTTTCATTTGGAGGATTTTTAAAATATTTTTTTCAAGGGATTTAAAAAGCCAGGAAAATCTCTAATTAATATCATAGGTACCATTTTACTTAAAATTACACTTTTAGAAGCAAAGCACTTTTGCACATGTTCTCCCTTTTCATAATATCTCTGGAAAGAAGCTGGGAACTGGGCAGAATTCTATAGACAGAGAAAGCAGCCCAGGTCCCAGTTCTGGGGCTCTTCGATGGCACATGCTGCCACCTCAATGTAAGTTTTTTTCTGTTAGGTTATATAGGATGGGCCCAGGTCGAATAACAAATAACAGGTTATTCATTAAAGTATTAAGTAATAGCTATGTAATCTAGTAGCTAATGCTTGGGAGCACTTACTCCGAGGCATATCTAAGATCTTATTTAGCCTTCACAAAAGCCCACAGGTACTCTGCATGGATGAGGAAACAAAGTAAAGGTGGGATCCCTGCTCAAGGTCACACCAGCAAGTGCTCTCCAAACCCACCCAATGTTCTGTAGTAAAAATATTAAAGCCTCTCACTCTTGCTGCTATTATAGTGGCAATGGTGAATATTTACTGAGGCATACTATATGCCAAACACAGTGTTAAACATTTCACTTAATGTGACTGAAATCCTCTAATTATAAAGACAATTCAGTGAGTGGCACTTTTATGGCTGTCATTTTACCTATGAGGAAACTGAGAAACAGCGTAT
>NW_027552996.1:0-49428 GCF_045843805.1 Urocitellus parryii
CCCTAACCCTAACCTGAACCCTAACCCTAACAATAACCCTAACTCTAAACCTATCAAGATCCCTAACCCTAACCCTAACCCGAACCCTAACATTAACCAGAACTCTAACTCTACGCGAACCTTAACCTTAAACCAAACCATAACTCTCACCCAAACCCTAACCCGAACCCTAACCCTAACCCTAACCCTAACCCTAACCAGAACCCTAATCCTAACTTTAACCCTAACCCGATCCCGAACCCTAAACCGAACCTAACCCTAAACCTAACCCAATCCCGAACCCTAACCATAATCCTAACCCTAACCCTAACCTAACCCAAACCCTAACGCTAAAACAAATCCGAAACCAAACATTAACCCGAACCCTAAACCTAATCCTAACGCTAACCCTAACCCTTACCCGAACACTAAACCTAACGCTAAACCTCACCCGAACCAAAACATTAACCCTAAACCTAAACCCTAACCCTAACCCGAACCCGTAACCCCCAACCCTAACCCTAACACTAACCCTACCCAAACCCTAACCATAACCCTAACCCAAACCCTAACCCTAACCCTAAACCTCAACAGATCCCTAAACCTTACCCTAACCCTAAACCTAAACATAACCCGAACCATAAACCTAACCCTATCCCTAACCCTAACCAGAACCCTATCCCTAAACCTAACCCGAACCCGAACCCTAACATGAACCCAAACCCTAACCCGAATCCTAACACTAACCCTAACCCTAAACCTAAACCTGACTCTAACCCTAAACCTAACCCTAACCCGGATCCTAAACCTAACCCTAAACCTAACCCTAACCCTAAACCGAACCCTAACCCGAACCCGAACCCTAACCATATCCCGAACCCTAACCCTAACCCGAACCCTTACCAGAAACCTAAAACTAACCCAAACCAAAACATTAACCATAACCCTAACCATAACCCTAACCCTAACCTGAACCCTAACCCTAACCCTAACCCTAAACCGAAAACAAACCCTAACCGTAACCCTAACGCTAACGCCACAACTAACCCTAATCCTAACCCTAACCCCAAACCTAACCCGAACACTAAACATAACCTAACCATAAACCTAACTCTATCCCTAACCCTAAAATAACCCTAACCGTAACCCGAACCCGAACCCGAAACCTAACTTGAACCTGAACCCTAACCCGAACTCTAACCCTAACCTTAACGCTAAACCTAAACCTAACTCTAACCATAAACCTAAACATAACCCAGATCCTAACCCTAACCCGAACCCTAACCCTAACCCTAACCCTAACCCTAACCGTAACCCTAACGCTAACGCTACAACTAATCCTAATACTAACCCGAACCCTAACTCTAAAACGAACCCTAAACCTAATCCTAACCCTAACGCTAACCCGAACTGTAACCCTAACCTTAACCCTAACCCTAAACCGAACCCTAACCCTAACCCTATCCCGAACCCTAACCCTAACCCTAAACCTAAAACTAACCCGAACCCTTACTCGAACCCTAACCCTAACCCGAACCAAAACATTAACCCTAATCCTAACCCTAACCCTAGCCCTAACCCGAACCCGAACCCTAACCCTAACCCTAACCCGAACCCGAACCCAAACCATAACCCGAAACATAACCCTAACCCTAATCCGAAACCGAACCCTAACCAGAACCCTAATCCTAAACCTAACACTTACCATAACCCGAACCCTAACCAAAACCCTAACCCTAAAACTAACCAGATCCCGAACCCTCATCCTAACCCGAACCCTAATCCTAACCCTAACCCGAACCCTAAACCTTACCCTAACCCGAACCCTAACCCGAAACCTAAACCTAACTATACCCCTAACCCCAACCCTAATCCTGACCCGAACCTGAACCGAAACCTTAACTTTAACCCTAACCCTAAATCTAACTAGAACCCTAACCCTAACACTAACCCTAACATGAACCCTAATCCTAACACGAACCCTAACCCTAACTCTAACCCTAACCCTGACCTAACCGAACACGAACACTAACCCTAAACCTAACCCTAACCCTAACCGGAACCCGAACCCTAACCCTAACCCTATCCCTAAACCTATGCGAACCCTAACCCGAAACCGAAAGCGAACTCTAACTCTAACGCTAACCCTAAAACTAACCCTAACCCTAAAACGAACACTAACACGAACCCGAACCCTAACCCTAACCCTAACACTAACCCTAACCCAAACCCTAACCATAACCCTAACCCTAACCTTAACCCTAACCCAAAACCTATCCCGAACCCTAACACTAACTCTAATCCGAACCCTAACCCTAACGCAAACCCTAACCCAAACCCTAACCCTAACCCTAAACCTAACCCTAACACTAAACCTAACGCTAACCCTAACCCGAACCCAAATATTAACCTTAACCCTAACCCTAACCCTAACCCTAACAGTAACCCTCACACTAATCATAACTCTAATCATAACCCGAACCCAAACCCTAACCCTAACCCTAACCTAACCGAACCCAAACACTAACCCTAAACCTAACCCTAAACCTAACCCTAACCAGAACCCGAACCCTAAACCTAAGCCTAACCCTAAACCTATCCGAACCCTAACCCGAACCCGAACATTAACCCTAACACTTACCCTAACCCTAAACCTAACCCTATCCTAAACCCTAAACCTAACCCTAATCTTAACCCGAACCCTAACCCAAACCCAAACCCGAACCCTAATCCTAACCCTAACCCTAATCCGCACCGTAACAATAACCCAAAACTTAACCCTAATAATAACCTAACCGAACCCGAACACTAACCCTAAAACTAACCCTAACCAGAACCCTTAACCGAACCCTAACCCTAACCCTAACCCAAACCCTAATCCTAAGGGTAACACTAACCCTAATCGGAAACCTAACGCTAACCCTAACTCTAACCCTAACCCTGACCTAACCGAACCCGAACACTAACCCTAAACCTAAACATAACCCTAACCCTAACCGAAAACCTAACCCTAACCCTAACCCTAAACCTATGCGAACCCTAACCCGAACCCGAACGCGAACCCTAACTCTAACGCTAACCCTAAAACTAACCCTAATCCGAACCCGAACCCGAACACTCACACGAACCCGAACCGTAACCCTAACTCTAACGCTAACCCTAACCCGAAGCCTAAACATAACCCTAACCCTAACCTTCACCTGAACCAAAAACCAAACCCGACCCTAACCCTAACTTGAATCTAATCCTAACCTTAAACCTAACCCTAACCCTAACCCTAACCCAAAACCTAACCCGAACCCTAACCATAACTCTAACTCTAATCCGAACCCTAACCCTAACCCGAACCCTAACCCAAACCCTAACCCTAACCCTAAACCTAACCCTAACACTAACCCTAACCCTAACAATAACCCGAACCCGAACATTAACCGTAACTCTAACCCTAACCCTAACAGTAACCTTCACACTAACCCTAACTCTAATCCTAACCCGAACCCAAACCCTAACCCTAACCTAACCGAACCCGAACACTAATTCTAAACCTAACCCTAACCCTAACCAGAACCCGAATCCTAACCCTAACCCTAACCCTATCCGAACCCTAACCCGAACCCGAACATTAACCCTAACACTTACCCTAACACTAAACCTAACCCTATCCTGAACCCTAACCCTAACCCTTACCTTAACCCAAGCCCTAACCCTAACCCTAACCCGATCCCTAATACTAACCCTAACCCTAACCCTAATCCAAACCCTAACCCTAATCCTATCCTAACCGAACCCGAACTCTAACCATAAACCTAACCCTAAACCAAACACTAACCAGAACCCGGACCCTAACCCTAACCCTAACACTAACCCTATCCGAACCCTCACCCGAACCTGAACCCGAGCCCTAACACTATCGCTAACCCTAAAAGTAACCCTAACCCTAACCCGAACCCGAACCTTAACCCTAATCCGAAGCCTAACCCTAACCAAAACCCTAACCTGAATTCTAAACCTAACCCTAACCCTAACTCTAACTCTAATCATAACCCGAACCCTTACCCTAACCCGAACCCTAAACCTAAAAATAACCCTAACTCTAACCCTAACACAAACCCTAACCGTAAACCGAACCCTAACCCTAACACTAAACCTAACCCTAACCCTAAACCGAACCCTAAAAAATACCCTAACCCTAACCCTAAACCTAACCCGAACCTAAACCTAACCCTAACCATTACCATAACCCTAACACTAACCCTAACCCTAACCAGAACCCTAACATGAACACGAACACTAACCCCAACCAGAACCCTAACCCTAACCCAAACCGTAACCCGAAACAGAACCGGAACCCTAACCATAACGCTAACCCTAAAACTAACCCTAACCCTAAACCTAACCCTACCTAACCCGAACCCTAAACCTAACCCTAACCCGAATCCTAAACCTTACTCTAATGCTAGCCCTAACCCTAACCCTAAACCAAACGCTAACCCTAAAACTAACACTAACCCTAACCCGAATCCTAACCCTAACCCGAACCCGAACCCTAACCAGAACCCTAATCCTATCCCTAACCCTAACCAGAACCCGAACCCTAAACCAAACCGTAACCCTAAACCTAACCTGATCCCGAACCCTAACCCTAACCTTAACCCTAACCCTAACCCTAACCAGAACCCTAATCCTAACCCTAACTCTAACCAAACCTGAACCCGAACACTAATCCTAACCCTAACCCTAACTCTAAGCCTAACTCTAACCCTAACCCGAAACCTAATCCGAAACCTAACCCTAACCCTAACCCTAACCCGAACCCAAACCATAAACCGAACCCTAACTTTAACCCTAACTCAAATCCGAACACGAACCCTAACCCGAACCCTAAGCCGAACCCTAACTCTAACATTACCCCGAACCCTAACCCTAACCCTAAACCTAACCCAAACCCAAACCATAACAAAAACAGTAACCCTAACCCTAAACCTAACCCTAACGTTCACCCTACCCGAACCCAAACATTAACAATAACCCTAACCATAAAGTAACCCTAACCATAAACCGAACCCTAAAACTAAACCTAACCCTAACCCTAATGCTAACCCTAACCTAACCAGAACCCGAACACTAACCCTAACTCTACCCGAACTCGAACCCAAACCCGAACCCTAACCCTAACCAGAACCGAAACCAAATACGACCCCTAAACTTAACCCTAACCCTAATCCTAAGAGTAACCCTCAAACTGACCCTAACTCTAATCCTAACGCAAAACCGAACCCTAACCCTAACACTAACCCTAACCTGAACCGAAACCATAACCCTAACCCTAACAATAAATCTAACCCGAACCCTAACCCTAACATTAACACTAACCCTAACCCGAACGCTATCATGAACCCGAAAACTAACCCGAACCCTAACACTAACCCTAACCCTAACCCGAACCCAAACTATAACCGAAACCTAACCCGAACCCAAACCCGAAAGAGAACCCTAATGCTCTACCTAACCATAACCCTAAACCGAAACCTAACCCAAACACTAATCCTAAACCTAACCCGATCCCGAACCCTAACCCTAACCCTAACCCTAACCCTAACCAGAACCCTAAATCTAACCCTAACCCTAACCCTAACACTAACCCTAAATCTAACCTAACCAAAACCCTAACCCTAACCCTAACCCTATCACTAACCTTAACCCGAACCCAAACCATAACCCGAACCCTAACCCTAACTCGAACCCTAACCCTAGACCTAACCCTAACACGAACTCAAACCCTTAACCGCACCCTAACCCTAACACTAACACGAAACCTAACCCTAACCCTAAACCTAACCCGAACCCAAACCATAACCCTAACCCTAACCCTAACTCTAACCCTAACCCGAACACAAACCGGGTCCCGAAACCGAACACTAACCACAACCATAAACCTAACACGAACCCTAACCCTAAACCTATCCCGAACCATAAACCTGATACTAACCCTAACACTGACCATAACCCCAACACGAACCCTAATCCTAACCCGAACCCTAATACGAACCCTAACCCAAACCCTAACCCAAATACTAACCGTAAAAAACCCTCTCCTAAACCTAACCCTAACCCTAACACGAACCCGAAAGCTAACCCTAATCCTAACCCTAACCCTAACACTAAACTGAACCCTAAAACATACTCTAAACCTAAACCTAAACCTAACCCGAACCATAAACCGAACCCTAACCCTAACCCTAACCGTAACCCTAACCCTAACCCTAACCCTAACCCTTACCTGAACCCTAACCCTAACCCTAACTCGAACCCTAACCCTAACATTAACCCGTACCCAAACAATATCCCAAACCCTAACCCTATACCTAACTCTAATCGAACCCTAACCCTAACCCTAACCCGAACCCTAACCCTAACACTAACACGAACCCTAACCCTAACCCTAAACCTAACCCGAACCCAAAACATAATCCTAACCCTAAACCTAACCCTACAACTAACCCTAAACCGAACCCAAACATTAACCCTAACCCTAACCGAAACTGTAACCCTCACACTAACCCTAACTCTAATCCTAAACCAAACCCAAACCCTAACGCTAACCCTAACCCTTCACCTAACACTAACCCTAACCCGAACCGAACGCTTACCCTAACCCAAACACCAACCCTAATCCTAACCCTAACCCTAACCCTAATCCGACCCTTAACCCTAACCGAAACCCTAACTCTAACCCTAACCTAACAGAACCCGATCACGAACACTTATCCTAACCTTAACCCTAACCCTAACCCTAACCCTAATCCTAACCCTAACCCTAACTCTAACCCTAACCCTATCCGAACCCTAACCCGAACCCGATCCCGAACCCTAAAATTAATGCTAACCCTCAAACTAACACTAACACAAACCAGAACCGGAACCCTAACACGAACACGAAACCTAACCCTAACCCTAACACTAACCCTAACCCTAACCCTAAACCTAACCATAACCCAAACACAAACCATAACCCGAAACCTAACTCTAACCCTAAGCCTAACCCGAAACCTAACCAGAACCCTAAACCTAACCCTAACCCAACACAAACCCGAACTCTAAACCAAACACTAACCCTAAACCTAACCCGATCCTGAACACTAACCCTAAACCTAAACCTAACCCTAACCCTAACCAGAACCAGAACCCTATTCCTACCCCTAACCATAACCCTAAAACTAACACGAACCCAAACCATAACCCGAACCCTAACCCTAGCTCGAACCCTAACCCTAACCCGTACCCAAACCATAACGCGAACCCTAACCCTAACCCTAACTCTAATCCGAACCATAACCGTAACCCGAACCCATTCCCGAACCCTAACGCTAACACTAACACGAACTATAACCCTAAACCTAAACCTAACCCGAACCCAAACCATAACCCTAACCAAAACCTAACCCTAACCCTAACAATAACACTAAACCTAACCTGAACTAAAATATTAACCCTAACCCTAATCCTAACCCTAACAGTAACCCTCACACTAACCCTAACTCTAATACGAAACCGAACCAAAACCCTAACCCTAACCCTAAACCTAACCCTAAACCTAACCCTAACCCCAACCCTTATTCTAACCCTAACCCTAAGCCTAATCCGAACCCTAACCCTAACCCAAACCCTAAATCTAACCCTAACCTAACCGAACCCGAACACTAACCCTTAACCTAACTCTAACCCTAACCCTAACCCTAATCCTAACTCTAACCCTAACCCTAACCCTAAGCCTATCCGAACCCTAACACGAACCCAATCCCGAACCCTAACATTAATGCGAACACTAAAACTAACCCTAACAAAAACCAGAACCGGAACCCTAACACGAACACAAACCCTAACCCTAACCCTAACACTAACCCTAAACCTAACGCTAACCCTAACCCTTACCCGAACCCTAAACTTAACGCTAGCCCTAACCCGAACCGGAACACTAAATTTAGCACTAAAACTAAACCTAAGCCGAACCCTAACCCTAACCTGAATTCTAAACCTATCCCTAACCCTAACCCTAACCCTAATCCTAACCCGAACCCTAAACCTAACCCTAACCCTAACCCTAACCCTAACCTGAACCCTAACCCTAAAAATGACCATAACTCTAACGCTAACACGAACCCTAACGCTAACCCTAACCTGTACGCTAACATTAACCCGAACTCTAACCCTACCCGAACCCTAACCCTAAACCTAACCCAACCCATAAGCCGAACCCTACCACTAACCCTAAACCTAAGCCTTACCCTAAACCAAACCCTAAATCTTACCCTAACCCTAACCCTAACCAGAACCCTAAACCTAACCCTAAACCTAACCCGAACCTGAACCCCAACCCTAACCCTAACCCTAAACCTAACTCGATCCCGAACCCTAACCCTAACCCTAAACCTAAGCCTACACCTAAACCAAACCCTAACGCGAAAACTAAAAAGAACCCGAACATTAACCCTAACTGTAACCCTAACCCTAACAATAACCCGAACCCGAACCCTAATCCTAACCCTAACCCTAAATCTAACCCGAACCCTAACTCTAACCCTAACGCTAACAGTAACCCTTTCCTGAACCCTAAACCTAACGCTAACCCTAACCTGAACCAAAACATAATCCCTAACCCTAACCCTAACCATAACCCGAACCCTAATCCTAACCCTACACTCACCCTAACCCTAACCCAAACCCTAACAATAACCCTAACCAAATCCTAACCCCAACCCTAACCGTAACTCTAACCCTAAACCGAATGCTAAGCCAAACCCAAAACTGAACAATAACCCTAACCCTAAATCTCACCCTAACCCTAACCCTGACCCTAACCCTAACCCTAACACGAACCCTAATCCTAACCCGAACACTAATCCAAACCCTAACCCTAACCATAACCCTAACACTAACCCTAAACAAAACCGTAATCCTAACCATAACCCTAACCCTAAACCGAACCCGAACCGTAACCCTAACCCTAACCCGAACCCTAACAGTAACCCTAAACCGAAACCTGAAACTTACACTAACCCTAACCCTATACCTAACCCAAACCATAAACCTAACCCTAACCCTAACCATAACCATAACCCTAACCCTAACACTAACCCTAACCCGAACCCTAAAAGTAACCCAAAATCTAAACCTAACCCTAACCCGAATACTAACACATACCCTAACTCTAAACCTAACACTAAACCTAACCCTAACCCTAACCGGAACCAGAACCCAAACCATAACCCGAAACCTAACCCTAACCAGACCTAATCCTAACCCTAAACCTAACCCTTACCCGAAACCTAACCCAAAATATAACCCTAAACCTAACCCGATCCCGAACAATAAACCTAACCCTAACCATAACCCTAACCCTAACCCTAACCAGAACCCTAATCCTAACCCTAACCCTAACCCTAACACGAACACGAACCCTAACCCTAAACCTAACCCTAACCCTAAACTAACCAGAACCCGAACCCTAACCCTAACCCTAACCCGAACCCAAAGCATAACCCGAATCCTAACCCTAACCCTAACTCGAACCCAAAGCATAACCCTAACCCTAACCCTAACCCTAACCTTAACCCGAACACGAACACGAACCCTAAACCTAGACCTAACCCTAAACTAACCCGAACCCGAACCCTAACCCTAACTTTAACCCAAACCCAAACCATAACCCGAATCCTAACTCTAACTCGAACCCTAAACCTAAACCTAACCCTAACCCGAACCCTAACCCTAACCCGAATCCTAATCCGAACTCTAACCCTAACACTAAACCGATCCCTAAACCTAACCCGAACCCAAACCATAACCCTAACCCTAACCCTAACCCTAACCCTAACCCTAACGCTAACCCTATCCCGAATCCAAACATTAACCCTAACCCTAACCCTAACCCAAACAGTAACCCTCACACTAAACCTAACTCTAATCCTAAACTGAACCCAAACCCTAACCCTAACCCAAACCTAAACCTAACCCTAAACCTAACCTTAACCCGAATCTTAACCCTAACCCTAACCCGAACCCAATCCGAACCCAAACCCTAAAACTAATCCGAACACTAATTTATCCCAAAACCTAAACCTAAACCTAACCCTAACCCTCAACCATCCTAATCCGAACCCTAACCCTAACCCTAACCCTTACCCTAAACCGAAAACTAAATCTTACCCTAACCCTAACACTAACCCTAACCAGAACAATAATCGTAACCCTAACCCTAACCCGAACCCGAACCGAAAATCTAACCGTAAACCTATCCCAATCCCGAACCCTAACCCTAACCCTAAACCTAACCCAAACCCTAACGCGAAAACTAATCCAAGCCTGAACATTAACCCTAACCATACCCCTAACACTAACCCTAACCCTAAGACGAACCGAACCCGAACCCTAACCCTAACCTTAACCCTATCCCGAACCCTAATCCTAACCCTAACGCTAACCCTAACCCTTACCCGAACCATAACCCTAACGCTAACCCTGAACCGAACCAAAACATTAACTCTAACCCTAACCCTAACACTAAAACTAACCCTAATCAAAACCCTAATCTTAACCCTAACCCTAACCCTAACCGAACCCTAAACCTAACTCTAACCCTAACCTTAAACCGAACCCTAAAACTTAATCTAACCCTAACACTAAACGTAACACGAACCATAAACCTAACCCTAATCCTAACCCTAACCATAACTCTAACCTAACTCTAACCCTAACCCGAACAGTAACATGAACTCTAAACCTAACCCGAAACCTAACCCTAACCCAATCCCGAAACCTAATCCCAACCCGAACCCGAAGACTAACCCTAACCCTAACCCTAAAACTATCCCTAACCCTAACCCAAACCCTAAACCTAACTCTAACCCTAAACCTAACCCTAACCCGAATCCTAACCCTTACCCTAACACTAATCCTAACCCTAACCCTCACCCTAACGCTAACCTTAAAACTAACCCTAATCCTAACCTGAACCCTAACCCGAACCCTAACCCTAACCCTAACCATAACCATAACCGAAACTATAACCCAAAACCTAAACATAACACTAACCCGAACCCAATCCCTAACCAGAACCCTAATCCTAACCCTAACCCTAACCCGAACCCAAACCCTAACCCTAACTCTAACCCTAAACCTAACCCAAATCTGAACCCTAACCCTAATCCTAACATTAACCCTTACCCTAACCAGAACTTTAATCCTAACCCTAACCCTAACACTTACACTAACACGAACCCTAAACCTAACCCTAACCCTTACCCGAACCCAAAACCTAACGCTAACCATAACCCGAAACAGAACACTAACTGTAACCCCAAACCTAACTCTAAGAGGAAGCCTAAACCTAAACCTAACCCTAACGTGAATTCTAACTCTAACCCTAACCCTAACCCTAATCCTAACTGAACCCTAACCCTAACAATAACCCTAACCAGAACCCTAAACCTAACAATAAACCTAACTCTAACCCTAACACGAACCCTAACCCTAACCCTAACCCTAAGCCTAACCCGAACCCTAACATTAACCAAAACCCGAACACTAACCAGAACCCTAACCCTAACCCTAACAATAACCCTTACACTAAACCGAACCCTAAATCTTACCCTAACCCTAACCCTAACCCTAACCAGAACCCTAATCCTAACCCTAACCCTAACCCGAACCCTAACCCTAACCCTAACCCTAAACCTAAACCTAACCCAAACCCTAACGCTAACCCTAATCCGAACCCGAAAATGAACCCTAACCCGAACCCTACTCCTGACCCTAGCCCGAACCCTAACCCGAACCCTAACCCGAACCCTATCCCTAAACCGAACGCTAACCCTAACGCTAAACTTAACCCAAACCAGAACATTAACTCTAAACCTAACCCTAACCCTAACTCTGACCCTAAGCCTAAGCCGAACCTAACCCTAACCCTAACACGAAACATAACCCTAACCCTAACCCTAACACTAACACTAACCCTAACCCTAACACGAACCCTAACAATAACCCTTCCCTGAACCCTAACCCTAACCCTAACTCTAACCCTAATCCGAACCCTAACCCGGACCAGAAACCGAACCCTAACCATAACCCTTACCCTAACCAGTACCAAACCTGAACCATAATCCTAACCCTTACACTTACCCTAACCCTAACAAGAACCCTAAACCTGACCCTAACCCTAACCCAAACCTAACCCTAACCCGAACCCGAACCCTAACCCTAACCCTAAAGCTAACCCTAACCATAACCCGAACCCTAATCCTAACCCTAACCCTAACACAAATCCGAACCCGAATCCTAACCCTAACACTAAACCTAAGCCTAACCCTAACCGGAACCCAAACCCTAACCCTAACTCTAACCCTAACTCTATCCGAACCCTAACCAGAACCCGAACCCAAACTCTAACACTAATGCTAACCCTAAAACTAACCCGAACCCTAACTTGAACTCTAATCCGAGCCGGAACCCTAACCCTAATCCTAACCCTAACCCTAACCCTAACCCTAACTCAAACTCTAATCCTAACACTAAACCTAATCCTAACCCTAACACGAACCGTAACCCTAACCCTCACGCTAAACCTAACCCTTACCCGAACCCTAACCCGAACACTAACCCTAACCCAAACCCGAATATTAATCCTAACCCAAACCTAACCATAACCATAACCATAAACCTAACCCGAACTCTAACCCTAACCCTAACCCGAACCCGAACCCTAACCAAAACCCTAACCCTCACACTAACACTAACCATAACCCTAACCAAAACCCGAAACCTAACCCTAAACCTAAACCTAAATCAAACCCTAACGCTAACCCTAATCCGAACCCGAACATTAACCCTAACCCTAACCCTAAACCTAACCCTCACCCGAACCCTAACCCTAACCCTAACCCTACCATAACCGAAACCATAACCCGAAACCTAACCATAACCCTAACCTGAACCAGAACCCTAACCAGAACCCTAATCCTAACCCTAACCCGAACCCTAACCCTAACTCTAAACCTAAACCTAACCCGAATCCGAACCCTAACGCTAACCCTAACATTAACCCTTACCCTAACCAGAACTTTAATCCTAATCCGAACCCTAACCCTAACACTAACACGAACCCTAACCCTAACCCTAACCCTTACCCGAACACTAAACCTAACGCTAACCATAACCCGAAGCGGAACACTAACTGTAACCCTAAACCTAAACCTAAGAGGAAGCTAAACCTAACCCTAACCCTAACCTGAATTCTGACTCTAACCCTAAACCTAACCCTAACCCTAATCCTAACCCGAACCCTAACCCTAACAATAATCCTAACCCGAACCCTAAACCTAACAATAAACCTAACTCTAACCCTAACATGAACCCTAACTCTAACCCTAACCCGAACCCTAACATTAACCCAAACCCGAACACTAACTCGAACCATAACCCTAAAACAAAACCTAACCCTTACACTAACCCGAACCCGAACCCTAGCCCTAACCCGAACCCTAACCAGAACCCTAATCCTAACCCTACCCTAACCCGAACCCGAACCCCTAACCCTAACCCTAAACCTAAACCTAACCCAAACCCTAACGCTAACCTAATCCGAACCCGAAAATTAACTCTAAAACCGAACCCTAACCCTAACCCTAGCCCGAACCCTAACCTGAACCCTAAGCCGAAACCTAACCCTAAACCTAACGCTAACCGTAACACTAACCTTAACCCAAACCCGAACATTAACTCTAACCCTAACCCTAACCCTAACTCTGACACTAAGCCTAACCCGAACCCTAACCCTAACCCTAACCCTAACACTAACCTAACCCTATCCCGAACCCTAACAATAACCCTACCCCGAACCCTAACCCTAACCCTAACCCTAACACTAACACTAAACAAAACCCTAATCCTAACCCTAACCCTAAACCTAAACCTAACCCAAATCTAACCCTAAGCCTAACCCTAACCCTAAAACTAACCCTAACATGAACCCGAACCCTAACCCTAACAACTTACCAAACCCGGAACCCAAAACCTGATCCTAACGCTAACCCTAAAACTAACCCTAACCCTAACCCTAAACCTAAACCTAACTCTAAACATAAGCCAAACCCGAACCCGAATCCTAACCCCTTACCCTAACGCTAACCCTAACCCTAACACTAACCCTAACGCTAAAGCTAAAACTACCCCTAACCCTAAACTGAACCCTATGCCGAACCAGAACCATAACCCTAACCTAACCCAAACCCGCACCCTAAACCTAACCCTAACCCTAACCCTAACAGTAACCCTCACCGTAAAACTAAGTCTAATCCAAACCCGAACCCGAACCCTAACCCCAACCCTAAACTGACCCTAACCCCCAAACCTAACCCTAACCCTAACCCTAACCCTAACCATAACCCGAACCCTAATCCTAACCCTAACCCTAACCCGAATCCGAACCCTAACCCTAACCCTAACCCTAAACCTAACACTAAACCTAAGCCTAACCCTAACCGGAACCTGAACCCTAACCCTAACCCTAACCCTAACTCTATCGGAACCCTAACCCGAACCCGAACCCGAACCCGAACTCTAACACTAATGCTAACCCTAAAACTAACCCCTAACCCTAACTTGAAATCTAATCCGAACCGGAACCCAAACCCTAATCCTAACCCTAACCCTAATCCTAACCCTAACTCAAACTCTAAACCTAACACTATCCCTAACCCTAACCCGAACCCTAACCTGAACACTAACCCTAACCGAAACCCGAACATTAAACCCTAACCCTAACCCTAACCCTAACCTTAACCATAACCCTAAAACTAACCCGAACTCTAACACTAACCCTAACCCGAACCCGAACCCAAACCCTAACCAAACCCTAACCCTCACACTAACACTAACACTAACCCTAACCAAAACCCTAAACCTAACCCTAAACCTAAACCTAAATCAAACCCTAACGCTAACCCTAATCCGAACCCCAACATTAACCCTAACCCTCATCCAAAACCTAATCCTAACCTGAACCCTAACCCGACCCTAACCCTAACCCTAACCGTAAACATAACCGAAACCATAACCCGAAACTTAACCATAACCCTAACGCGAACCCGAACCCTAACCAGAATCCTAATCCTAACCCTAACCCTAACCCAAAACCGAACCCTAACCCTAACTCTAACCCTAACCTAACCCGAATCCGAACCCTAACCCTAACCTAAAATTAATCCTTACCCTAACAAAATTTAATCCTAACTCTAACCCTAACCGTAACACTAACACGAACCTAACCCTAACCCTAACCCTTACCCGAACCCAAAACCTAACGCTAACCATAACCCGAAACGGAACACTAACTGTAACCCTAAACCTAACCCTAAGAGGAAAGCCTAAACCTAACCCTAACCCTAATCTGAATTCTAACTCTAGCCCTAACCCTAACCCTAACCCTAATCCTAACCCGAACCCTAACCCTAACAATAACCCTAACCCGAACACTAAACCGAACCCTAACCCTAAACAAAAACCTAACCCTAACCAGAACCCGAACCCGAACCCTAACCCTAACCCTAACAATAACCCTTACCCTAAACCGAACCCTAAATCTTACCCTAACCCTAACCCTAACCCTAACCAGAACCCTAATCCTAACCCTAACCCTAAACTGAACCCGAGCCCTAACCATAACCCTAACCCTAAACCTAACCCATACCCTAAAGCTAACCCTAATCCGTACCCGAAAATTAACCCTAACACGAACCCTAACCCTAACCCGAACCCTAACCCTAACCCTAGCCCGAACCCTAACCCAAACCCTAAACCAAACCCTAACCCTAAACCTAACGCTAACCCTAACGCTAAACTTAACCCAAACCCGAACATTACTCTAATTTTTTTTCCTTTTTCCTTTTTTCTTTAAGAGAGAGTGAGAGAGGAGAGAGAGAGAGAGAATTTTTAATATTTATTTTCTAGTTCTCGACGGACACAACATCTTTGTTGGTATGTGGTGCTGGGAATCGAACCCGGGCCGCACGCATGCCAGGCGAGCGTGGTACCGCTTGAGCCACATCCCCAGCCCCCCGAACATTAACTCTAAACCTAACCCTAACCCTAACTCTGACCCTAAGCCTAACCCGAACCCTAACCCTAAACCTAACCCTAACCCTAACACTAACCCTAACCCTAACTCTAACCCTAATCGGAACCCTAACCCGGACCAGAAACCGAACCCTAACCATAACCCTTACCCTAACCAGTAATGAACCCGAACCCTAATCCTAACCCTTACATTTACCATAACCCTAACAAGAACTCTAAACCTGACCCTAACCCTAACCCTAACCATAAACCTAACACGAACCCTAATCCTAACCCTAACCCTAATCCGAACCCTAACCCTAACACTAACACTAAACAAGAACCCTAATCCTAACCCTAACCCTAACTCAAATCTAACCCAAAGCCTTACCCTAACCCTAAAATGAACCCTAACATGAACCCGAACCCTAACGCGAACCCTAACCCTAACCCTAACCCGAACGCTAACCCAAACCCGAACCCAAAACCTAACCCTAACGCTAACCCTAATACTAACCCTAACCCTAACCCTAACCCTAAACCTAACTATAAACATAAGCCTAACCGGAACCCGAATCCTAACCCTTACCCTAACGCTAACCCTAACCCTAACACTAACCCTAACGCTAACCCTAAAACTAACCCTAACACTAAACTGAACCCTATGCCGAACCGTAACCCTAACCATAACCCAAACCCGCACCCTAAACCTAACCCTAACCCTAACAGTAACCCTCACCGTGAACCTAACTCTAATCCTAACCCGAACCCTAACCCTAACCCCAAACCTAACCCTAACACTAACCGGAACCCTAAACGTAACCATAACCATAACCCAAACCCTAATCCTAACCCTAACCCTAACCCTAACCCTAACACTACACCTACGCCTAACGCTAACCGGAACCCAAACCCTAACCCTAACCCTAACTCAATCAGAACCCTAACCCGAACCCGAACCCAAACTCTAACACTAATGCTAACCCTAAAACTAACCCAAACATAACTTGAACTCTAATCCGAACAGGAACCCTAACCCTAATCCTAACCCTAACACTAACCCTAACCCTAACTCAAACTCTAACCCTAACACTAAACCTAACCCTAAACCGAAAACGAACTCTAACCCTAACCCTCACGCTAACACTAACCCGAACGCTAACCCTAACCCAAACCCAAACATTAACCCTAACCCTAACCATAACCATAACCCTAATCCGAACCCAAATATTAACCCGAACCCTAACCAAAACCCTAACCCTCACACTAACACTAACCCTAACCCTAACCAAAACCCTAACCCTAACCGTAAACCTAAACCTAAATCAAACCCTAACGCTAACCCTAATCCGAACCCGAACATTAACCCTAACCCTACCCTAAACCTAACCCTAACCTGAACTCTAACGCTAACCCTAACCCTAAACCTAACACGAACCGTAATCCAAACACGAACCATAACCCGAAACCT
This sequence comes from Urocitellus parryii, assembly GCF_045843805.1. NCBI lineage: Eukaryota > Metazoa > Chordata > Mammalia > Rodentia > Sciuridae > Urocitellus > Urocitellus parryii. The sequence continues at coordinate 17,561 of NW_027552996.1, forward strand.
AACCCTAACCCTAAACCTAACCCTAACCCTAACCCTAAAGACAACCCTAACACTAACCCTAACCCTAAACATAACCCAAACTCTAAATCTAACCCGAACCCTAACCCTAACCCTAACCCTAACACTAACCCTAACCATAATCCGAACCCTATAAATAACCATAACCCTAACTCTAACCCTAAACCTAACCCTAACTCTAACCCTAACCCGAACCCTAACCAGGACCCCAAACCGAACCGTAACCATAACCCTAACCAGGACCCCAAACCGAACCCTAACTATAACCCTAACCCTAACCAGTAGCCGAACCCGAACCCTAACCCTAACCCGGACACTTACCCTAACACTAACCCGAACCCTAAACCTGACCCAAACCCTAAACCTAAACATAACCCTAACACGGACCCTAATCCTAACCCGAACCCTAATCCGAAACCTAACCCTAACCCTAACCCTAACACTAACACTAAACAAAACCCTAATCCTAACCCTAACAGTAACCCCAACCCTAACCCTAACAGTAACCCTAAACCGAACCCTAAACCTTACCCTAACTCTAAACCTAACCTAACCCGAACCCTAAACCTAACCCTAACCATAACCATAACCATAACCCTAACCCTAACACTAACCCTAAACCAAACCCTAACATGAACCCGAACCCAAACCCGAACCCTAACCCTAAACCTAACCCGAACCCGAATCCTAAACCTTACCCTAACACTAACCCTAACCTTAACCCTAACCCTAACGCTAACCCTAAAACTAATCCTAACCTGAACCCGAACCCTATGCCGAAACCAAACCTTAACCAGAACCCGAACCCTAAGCCTAACCCTAACCCTAACCAGAACCCAAACCATAACCCGAACCCGAACCCTAACCCTAACCCTAAACCTAACCCGAACCCTAACCCTATCCCTAACCCTAACCCTAACAGTAACCCTCACAGTAACCTTAAATCTACTCCTAACCTGAACCCGAACCCTAAACCTTACCCTAACACTAACCCTAAACCTAACACGAAACCTAAACCTAACCCAAACCATAACCCTAACCATAACCCTAACCCTAACCCTAACCCTAAACCGAACCCTAACATGAACCCGAACCCTAACCCTAACCCTAACTCTAACCCTAACCCTAACGCTAACCCTAACACTTACCCGAACCCAAACCCTAACGCTAACCCTGACACGAACCAAAACATTAACCCTAACCCTCACCCTAACCCTAACCCAAACCCTAACCTTAACCGTAACCCTAACGTTAATCCTAACACTAACCCTAACCCTAACCCAAACCCTAACTCTAACCCTAACCCGAACACTAACCAGGTCCCGAACCCGAACCCTAATCATGACCCTAACACTAACCCAAACCCTAAACCTAACCCTAACCCTAACCCGAACCCTAAACCTGATACTAACCCTAACACTAACCCTAACCCTAACACGAAACCTAATCCTAAACCGAACCCTAATTCGAACCCTAATCCAAACCCTAACCCAAACACTAACCCTTACAAAAATCCTAATCCTAACCCTAACCCTAACCTTAACCCTAACCCGAACCCGAACCCTAACCCTAACTCTAACCCTAACCCTAAACCTAACCCTAACCCTAAACCGAACACTAAATCTTACCCTAACCCTAACCCTAAAACTTACCCGAACCATAAACATAACCCTAACCATAACCATAACCATAACAATAACCCTAACACTAACCCTAACCCGAACCCTAACATGAACCCGAACCCTAACCCGAATACTAACCCTAACACTAACTTGAACCCTGACCCGGACCCGAACCCTAACCCTAACGATAAACCTAAAACTAACGCTAACCCTAACCCTACCCTAAACCTAACTCTAACCATAGACCTAAACCTAACCCGAATCCAAACAATCGCCCAAACGCTAACCCTAACCCTAACCCTAAAGCTAACCCTAAAACTAACCCTAACCCTAACCCGAACCGTAACCCTAAACCTAACCCCAAACCTACCACTATCCCGAACCCTAACCCTAACCCAATACCGAACCCTAACCCGAACGCTAACCCTAAACAGAACCAAACCCTCACTCGAACCCTAACCCTAACCCTAATCCTAAGAGTAACCCTCACCCTAACCCTAACACTAACCCTAACACTAACACCAACCCTAACCCTAACCATAACCATAAACCTAACCCTAACCCTAACACTAACCCTAGCCCGAACCCAATCCCTAACCCTAACCCTAACCCTAACCCGGACCCTAACAATACCCTAACACAAACCCTAAACAAAACCCTAATCCTAACACTAAACCTAACCTACATCCTAACCCGAACCGTAACCAGAACCCGAACCCTAACCCTAACGATAACCCTAAAACTAACCCTAATTCTATCCCTAACCCTAAACCTAACCCGAAACCTAAACCTAACCTAATCCGAATCCTAACCCATACCCTAACGCTAACCCTAACCCTAATCCTAACCTAACCCTACCCTGAACCCAAACCATAACCCACACCCTAACCCTAACCCGAACCCTAACCAGAACCCTAATACTAACCCTAACTCTAACCCTAACCTGAAACCTAAACCAAAATCTAACCCTAAACCTAACCCGATCCCGAACCCTAACCCTAACCCTAACCAGAAACCTAATCCTAACCCTAGACCTAACCCTAACACTAACCCTAACCCTAACCCTAACCCTAACCTAACCCGAACCCGAACCCTAAACCTAACCCTTACCCTACCCTTAACCCGAACCCAAACCCTAACCCGAGCACTAACCCTAACCTGAACCCTAACCCAAATCCTAATCCTAACACATACCCGAAACCTAACCCTAACCCTAAACCTAACACGAACCCAATCCATAACCCTAACCCTAACCCTAACCCTAACCCTAACGCTAACCCTATCCCGAATCCAAACATTAACCCTAACCCTAACCATAACCCTAACAGTAACCCTCACACTAACCCTAACTCTAATCCTAACCTGAACCCAAACCCTAACCATAATCCTAAACCTAAACCTAACCCTAAACCTAACCCTAACACGAACCCTAACACTAACCCTAACCCGAAAAGTAATCCTAACCCAAACCGTAACCCTAATCCGAACCCTAACCATAACCCAAACACTAACACTAACCCTAAACCTAACCGAAACCGAACACTAAACCTTAAACTAACCCTAACCCTAACCCTAACCGGAACCCGAACCCTAACACTAACCCTAACCCTAACCCTATCCGAACCGTAACCCGAACCCCAACCCCAACCCTAACACTAATGCTAACCCTAAAACTAACCCTAACCCAAACCAGAACCCGAAACCTAACACATACCCGAATAATAAGCCTAACCCTAACCCGAAACCTAACCCTAATGATAACCCTACCCTTACCCAAACCCTAAACCTAACGCTAACCCTAACCCGAACCGGAACACTAAATTTAACAATAACGCTAACCCTAAGCCGAAGCCTAACCCTAACCCTAACCGTAACCTGAATTCTAACCCTAACCCTAACCATAACCATAACCCTAATCCTAACCTGAACCCTAACCCTAAAACTAACCTTAACCTGAACCCTAACCTAACAATAACCCTAACTCTAACCCTAACATGAATCCTAACCCTAACCCTAACCCGAACCCTAACATTAAACTGAAACCTAACCCTACCCGAACCCTAAACCAAAACCTAACCCTAACCCTAACCCAAACCCTAATCCGAACCCTAACACTATCCCTAAACCTAAGCCTTACCCTAAACCTGTCCCTAAACCTTACCCTAACCCTAACACTAACCCTAAGCAGAACTCAAATCCTAAACCTAACCCTAACCCTAACACGAACCCTAATCCTAACCCTAAACCTAACCCGATCCCAAAACCTAACCCTAACCCTAACCCTAAACCTAACCCAAAGCCTAAAGCTAAAACTAATCTGAACCCGAACATTAACCCTAACCCTAACCGTAAACCTAAACCAAACCCTAAATCTAACGCTAACTCTGACCCGAACCAAAATATTAACCCTAACCATAACCCTAATCCTAACCCTAAAGCGAACCCTAACCCTAACCATAACCCTAACCCGAACCCTAACCCTAACTATAACGCTAACCCTTGCCCATACCTGAACCCTAACTCTAACGCTACCCCTGACCCGAAACAAAACATTAAGCCTAACCCTAACCGTAACCCTAACCCTACCCCTAACCCTAACCATAACCCTAACTCTATCCGAAACCTAACCCGAACCCGAACCCGAACTCTAACACTAATGCTAACCCTAACATTAACCATAACCCTAACCCTAACGTGAACTCTAATCCGAACCGGAACCCTAACCCTAATCCTAACCCTAACCTTAACCCTAACCCTAACTCGAACTCTAACCCTAACAATTACCCTAACGCTAACACGAACACGAACCCTAACCCTAACCCTCAAACTAACCCTAACCCTTACCAAAACCTAACACGAACGCTAACCCTAACCCAAACCCGAACATTAACCCTAACCCTAACCCTAATCCTAAACCTAACAGTAACCCTAACCCGAACCCTAAACCTAACCCTAACCCTAACCCTAAACTTAACCCGAACCCTAACCCTAAGCCGAACCCTAACCCGAACCCTAATCCTAACCCTAACCCTAACTCTAACCCTAACCCGAACTCTAAACCGGACCCGAACACGAAACATAAAGATAACCCTAACCCTAACCAGTAGCCGAACCCGAACCCTAACCATAACCTAACCCTAACCCGAACCCTAACCCTAACCCTACCCTTAAGCTTAAACCACACGAAACCTAAAATGAACACGAACCCTAACCCTAATCCTAAATCTAACCCTAACCCTAAACCGACCCCTAACCCTAACCCTACCCCTAAGCCTAACCCTAACACGAACCCTAATCCGAACACGAACCCTAACTCTAACGCTAACCCTAAAACTAAACCTAACAATAAACCTAACCCAAACCCTAACCCTAACCCGAACCCTAACCCGAACCCTAACCCTAACCTTAAAGCTAACCCTAACCCTAACACTAACCCGAACCCTAACACTAACCCGAAACCTAACCCTAACCCTAACCCTAACCCAAACCCTAAACCTAACCCTAACCATAACCCGAACCGAAACCATAAACCTAGCCCTAACCCTAACCCTAACCCTAACGCTAACCATAAACTGAACCTGAACATTAACCCTAACCCTAACCCTAACCCGAATCCTAAACCTAACTCTAACCAGAACCAGAACCCAAACACTAACCCTAACACGAACCCTTAACCCTAACCCTAACACGAACCTTAAGCCGAACCCTAACACTAACAATAACCCGAACCCTAAAGCTAACCATAAACCTAACTCTAACCCTAACACGAACCCTAATCCAGACCAAAACCCGAACACTAACCCTCACTCTAACCCTAACCCGAAGGCTATCCCGGACAAGAACCATAACCTTAACCCTAACCCTAACCAGTAGCCGAACCCAAACCCTAACCCTAACTCTAACTCTAACCCTAACCCTAATTCTAACCTGAACCCTAAACCTAACCCTACCCTTAACCATAACCCTAACACGAACCCTAATCCTAACCCGAACCGTGACACAAACCCAAATTCTAACTCTAACCCTAACCAAAACCCTAATCCTAACCCAAAACCTAACCCTAACTCTAACCCAAACCCTAACCCTAACCCGAACCCTAAGCCGAAACCTAACCCTAACCCTAAACCTAACCCTAACCCGAACCCTAAGCCTAACCCTAACCCTAACCAGAACCCAAACCATAACCCGAACCCTAACCCTAACCCTAACCCTAACAGTAACCCTCAGGGTAACCCTAACTCTAATCCTAACCTGAACCTCAACACTAACCCCAACTCTAAACCTAACCCTAACACAAACACTAACCCTAAACCGAACCCTAAACCTAACCCTAACCATAACCATAACCATTACCCGAACCCTAATCCTAACCCAAACCCTAACCCTAATCCGAACCCTAACACTAACCCAAACCCTAAACCTAAACCTAAACCAAGCCCTAACCGGAAATCGAACCCTAACCCTAACCCTAACCCTAACTCTATCCGAACTCTAACCCGAACCCAAACTCTAACACTAATGCTAACCCTAAAACTAACCCTAACACTAACCCTAACTTGAACTCTAATCCGAACCGGATCCCTAACTCTAATCCTAACCCTAACCCTAACCCGAACACGATCCCTAACCCTAACCCTCACGCTAACCCTAACCCTTACCCTTACCCGAACCCTAACCCTAACCCTAACCCTAACCCTAGACCAAACCCTAACCCTAACCCTCACGCTAACCCTAACCCTTACCATTACCCGAACCCTAACCCTAACCCTAACCCTAACCCTAGACCAAACCCTAACCCTAACCCTAACCCTAACCCTAACCCTAACATTAACCCGAACGCTAACCCTAACCCGAGCCCTAACCCGAACCCTAAACCTAACCCTAACCCTACCTCTAACCCTAACCCGAACCCTAACCCGGACCCGAACCTGAACCCTAAACTTAACCATAACCCTAACCAGTAGTCGAACCGAACCCTAACCTGAACCCTAACCCGACCCCTAAGCGTACCCAAACCCTAACCCTAACCCTAACCCACACACTAACCCTAATCCTAACCCGAAACCTAACCCTAACGCTAACCTGAACCCTAACCCGAACGCAAACCCTAAACCTAACCCAAACCCTAAAGCTAAACCTAAACCTAACTCTAACCCTAACCCGAACCCTAACCCGGACCTGAACCAGAACCCTAAACCTCATTCTAACCCTAACCCAAACCCTAACCCGGACCCGAAATCTAACCTTAAATCTAACACTAAGCAGTAGGCGAACTCGAGCCCTAACCCTAACTCTAACCCTTACCCTAACCCCTAACTCTAACCCGAATCCTAACGCTAACCCTAACCCTAAACCTAACCCAAACACGAAACCTAATCCTAACCCGAACCGACACACGAACCCTAACTGTAATCCTAACCCTAAACCTAACCAAAACCCTAACACTAACCCTAACCCTAACCATAACCGTAACCCTAACCTAACTAGAACCTGAATCCTAACCATAACCCTAACCCTATCCATAAACCAAACCCGAACCCTAACCCGAACCCTAACCCTAAAGCGAACCGAACCCTAACCCGAACCTTACCCTAACCCTAACCCTAATCATAACAGTAACCCTCACCCTAACCCTAACTCTAATCCTAAACCGAACCCAAAACCTAACCCTAACCCTAACGCGAATCCTAACCGTAACCCTTACCCTAACCCTAACCCTACCCGAAACCGATCCCTAACCCTAAAGCTAACCCTAAAACTAACCCTAACACTAACCTTGCCCAAACCCTAACCCTAAACCTAAACCTAACCCGATCCCGAACCCTAACCCTAACCCTATCCCGAACCCTAACATGAACCCTAATCCAAACCCGAACCTTAACCCTAACCCTACCCTAACCCAAACCCGAACCCTAACCCTAAACCTAACCCAAACCCAACCCTAACCCGAACCATAACCCTAACCAGAACAGAACCCTAACCCGAACATTAACCCTAACCCTAAAACTAACCCTAACTCTAACCCTAACCCTAACACTAACCCTAACACTAACCCTATACCGAACCCTAAACCTTACCCTAACCATAAACTTTAACCTAACCCAAACCCGAAACCGTAACCCTAATCCTAACCATAACCCTAACCTGAACCCTAACGCTTAGCCTAAACCTAACCCTAACCCTAACGCTAAACCTAACCCTAACCCTAACCATAACCATAACCATAACCCTAACCCAAACCTAACCCTTGCCCTAACATAAACCTAACCCTATCACGAAACTCTAACCAGAACCGAACCCGAAACCTAACTCTAAGCCTACCCCTAAAACTAACCCTAACCCTAACCCTAACTCTAACCCTAACCCTAACCCTAATCTGAATCCTAAACCTTACCCTAACCCTGACCCTAACACTAACCCTAACCCTAAGGCTAACACTAAAACTCACCCTAAACCTAACCCTAACCCGGACCCTACCCTAACACTAACCCGAACCTGAACCCGAACCCTAATCCTAACCCTAATCCTAAACCGAACCCTAACCCTAACCCTAACTGTAACCCTACCCGGAACCCGAAACCCGAACCCTAATCCTAACCCCAATCCTAAACCGAACCCTAAGCCTAACCCTGACCCTAACCATAACCATAACCATAACCCGAACCCTAAACCTAACCCTAACCCTAACCCTAAATTTAACCCGAACACTAACCCTAACCCTCACCCTAACTCGAACCCTAAACCTAACCCTAACCCTTCTCTAAACTAACCCGAACCCTAACTGGGACACGAACCCGAAACTTAACCAGAACCCTAACCCAAACTCAAACCCTAAACCTAACCCTGACCATAACCCGAACCCTAACCCTAATCTTAACTCTAATTTGAACTCTAACCCTAATACGAACCCTAACCTGAACCATAACACTAACCCTAACCCTAACAATAACCCTAACCCTAACCCTCATCCTAAACCTAACCCTAACCCGAACCCTAACCCCAACCCTAACCCTAACCCTAACCCGAACCCTAACCCTAATCCTAACCCTAACCCTAACCCTAACCTGAACCCTAATACTAACCCTAACTATAAAACTAACCCTAACCCTAACCCGAACCCTAACGCTAACCCTAACCCTAACCCTAACCCTAACTCTTACTCGAACCCTAACCCTAACCCTAACCCTACCTCTAAACCTAACCCGAATCCTAACCTGGACACGAACCTGAACATGAACCCGAACCCTAACCCTAACTCGAACCCTAAACCAAACCCTAACCTAACCCGAACCCAAACCATAAACCGAACCCTACCCTAACCCTAACTCTAATCCTAACCCTAACCTTAACCCGAACCATAACATGAACCCGAACACTAAACCGTACCCTAACCCTAACATTAACCCTAACCGTAACCCTAAACTAACCCTAACCCTAACCCAAATCCGAACCCTAAACCTAACCCTAACCCTTACCCTAACAATAATCCTAACCCAAACCATAACCTAAACCTAAACCTAACTCTAACCCTAATCCTAACCCTAACGGTAATCCTAACCCTAACCCGAACCCTAAACCTAACCCTAATCCTAAACCTAACCCTAACACTAACCCGAACCTGAACCCTAACACTAACGCTAAAGCTAAACCTAACCTTAACCCTAACCCGAACCCTAAACCTAACCATAACTCTAACTCTAACCCTATTACGAACCGTAACCCGGAACTAAACCCGAAACCTAACCTTAACCCTCACCCTAAAAAGTAAACGAAACTGAACCCTAACAAGAACCCGAACCCGAACCCGAAACCTAAACCTAACCCTAACCCTAACTGTAAGCCGAACCCTAACCCTAACCCTAACACTAAACCTAACCATAACCCTAACCAAAACCCTAATCCTAACCCTAAATCTAACCCTAACCCTAACCAAAACCCTAATCCTAACCCTAACCATAACCCTAACCTGAACCCTAACCCTAACCCGAACCCTAACCCTAACCATAACCCTAACCCTAAAACTAACCATAACCAAAACCCTAACCCTAACCCTAACCCAAACCCTAACATGAACCCAAACCCTTACCCTAACACTAACCCTAACCCTAACACGAGCCATAACCCTAACCCTAACCCTAAACATAACCCTAATACTAACCCGATCGCTAAACCTAACCCTAACCCTAACCCTGACATGAACCCTAAACCTAACCCGAACCCTAACACTAAACCTAAAACTAAACCTAACTCTAACCCTAACCCGAACCCTAACCTTAACCCTAAACTTAACCAGTAGCCGAACCCGAACCCTAACCTTAACTCTAACCCTAAAACTAATCCTAACCCTAAACAGAACCCTAAACCGAACCCGAAACCTAAACTTTACCCTAACCCTAAAACTAACCCTAACCCTAACGCTAACCCCAAGCCTTACCGGAACCCTAACCCTAAAGCTAACCCTAACCCGAACCCGAACAAAAACTCTAACCCTAAGCCTAACCCTAACTCTAAGCCAAAGGTTAACCCTAACACTAACCCTAACCCTAACCCTAACCCTAACCCTAACCCTAACACTCACCCTAACCCTAACCCGAACCCTAACAATAACACTAACACAAATTCTAACACTAACCCGAACCCAAACCCTAACCCGAACCCTAACCCTAACACTAACTCTAACACTAACCCGAAATCTAACCCTAACCCTAACCCTAATCCTAACCGTTAACCTCACCCTAACCCTAACCCTTACTCTAAACCGAACCCTAAATCATACACTAACCCTAAACTTAAACCTAACCAGAACCCTAAACGTAAACCGAACCCTAATCCGAACACTAACCCTGACCCTAACCCTAACCCTAAACCTAACCAAAACCCTAATCCTAACCCTAACACTAACCCTAAACCGAACCCTAACCCTAACCCTACCCTAACGCTAATCCTAACCCTAAACCTAATCCGAACCTAAACCTAACCCTAACACTAACTATAACCCTAACCCTAAGAATAATACGAATGCTAAACCTAACACTAAACCTAACCCTAACCAAAACCTTAACCTTAGCCTTAACCATAACCATAAACCTAACCCAAACACAAACCCATGCCCTAACCCTAACCGTAACCGGAACTCTAACCCGAACCCTAAACCTTACCCTAACCCTAACCCTAACCCTAAGCCTAAACCTAATGCTAACCCTAAAACTAAACCTAACCCTAACCCTAACCCAAAACCTAACCCTAACCCGAACCTTAAGCCGAACACTACCCCTAATCCTAACCTAAACCCGAAACCTAACCATAACCCGAACCCTAACCATAACGCTAACCCTAACGCGAATCCAAATCATAACCCGAAAACTAACCCTAATCCCAAAGCTACACCGAACCATAAACCTAACCCTAACCCTAACAGTAACCCTCACCCTAACCCTAACTCTAATCCTAACCCAAACCCGAACGCTAAACCGAACCCTAACCCTAAACCTAACCCTAACCCAAACCCTAATACTAACCCAAACCCCTAACCCTAATCTGAACCATAACATAACCCTAACCCTAACGCTAAATCAAACCCTAAACTAACCCTAACCCTGACCCTATAAGAACCCTAACCAGAACCCAAACCCAAACCCTAACACTAATGATAACCCTATAACTAACCCTAAACCGAACCCGAACCCTAACACTAACCCTAACCTAACCCTAACCCTAACCTAACCGGAACCCAAACCATAACCCTAACCCTAACCCTAACCTTAACCCGAACCCAAACAATACCCCGAACCCTAAAAATAACTCGAACCCTACCACTAACCCTAACCCTAAACCGAACACTAACCATAACCCGAACCCTAAACCTAACCCTAAATCTAATCCGAACCCTAACCGAACCCTAAAACTAACCCTAACCCTAACCCGAACATTAACTCTAACCCTAACCCTAACCCTAACTCTGACCCTAAGCCTAACCCGAACCCTAAACCTAACCCTAACCCAAACCCTAACCCTAACCCTAACCCTAACACTAACACTAACACTAACCCTAACCCTAACCCGAACCCCAACAATAACCCTAACCAGAACCCTAACCCTAACACTAACCCTAACTCTAACCCTAATCCGAACCCTAACCTGGACCCGAAACCGAACCCTAACCATAACCCTTACCCTAACCAGTACCGGACCTGAACTCTAATCCTAAACCTTACACTTACCCTAACACTAACAAGAACAGTAAACCTGATCCTAACCCTAACCCTAATCATAACCTTAACACAAACCCTAATCCTAACCCGAAAACCTAATCCGAACCCGAACCCTAACCCTAACCCTAAAACTAACACTAAACAAAACCTTAATCCTAACCCTAACCCTAAACCTAAACCTAACCCAAATCTAACCCTAAGCCTAACCCTAACCCTAAAACTAACCCTAACATGAACCCGAACCCTAACCCGAACCCTAAACCTAACCCTAACCCGAACGCTAACCCAAACCCGAACCCAAAACCTAACCCTAACCCAAACCCGCACCCTAAACCTAACCCTAACCCTAACCCTAACAGTAACCCTCACCATAAACCTAACTCTAATCCTAACCTGAACCCGAACCCTAAACCAAAACCTAACCCTGACCCTAACCCCAAACCTAACCCTAACCCTAACCCTAACCCGAACCCTAACCCTAAACCTAACCCCTAACACTAAACCTAAGCCTAACCCTAACCGGAACCCTAACCCTAACCCTAACCCTAACTCAATCCGAACCCTAACCCTAACCCGAACCCGAACTCTAACACTAATGCTAACCCTAAAACTAACCCTAACCCTAACTTGAACTCTAATTCGAACCGGAACCCAAACCCTAATCTTAACCCTAACCCTAACCCTAAACCTAACTCAAACTCTAAAACTAACACTAACCCTAACTCTAACCCGAACACGAACCCTAACCCTAACCCTCACGCTAACCCTAACCCTTACCCGAACCCTAACCTGAACACTAACCCGGACCGAAACCCGAACATTAACCCTAACCCTAACCATAACCCTAACCATAACCCTAAAACTAACCCGAACTCTAACCCTAACCCTAACCCAAACCCGAACCCAAAACCCTAACCAAAACCCTAACCCTCACACTAACACTAACCCTAACACTAACCAAAACCCTAACCCTAACTCTAAACCTAAACCTGAATCAAACCCTAACGCTAAGCCTAATCCGAACCCAAACATTAACCCTAACCCTAATCCAAAACCTAACCCTAACCTGAACCCTAACCCGAACCCTAACCCTAACCGTAACCATAAGCGAAACCATAAACCGAAACCTAACCATAACCCTAACGCGAACCCGAACCCTACCCAGAACCCTAATCCTACCCATAACCCTAACCCGAAACCGAACCCTAACCCTATTTCTAACCCTAAACCTAACCCGAATCCGAACCCTAACCCTAATCCTAACATTAATCTTTACCCTAACAAGAACTTTAATCCGAACTCTAACCCTAACCCTAACACTAACACGAACCCTAACCCTAACGCTAACCCTTACCCGAACCCTAAACCTAACGCTAGCCATAACCCGAAACAGAACACTAACTGTAACCCTAAACCTAACCCTACGAGGAAGCCTAAACCTAACCCTAACCCTAACCTGAATTCTAACTCTAGCCCTTACCCTAACCCTAACCCTAATCCGAACCCGAACCCTAACCCTAAAAATAACCCTAACTCGAACCCTAAACCTAACAATAAACCTAACTCTAACCCTAACACGAACCCTAACATTAACCCAAACCTGAACACTAACCCGAACCCTAATCCTAAACCAAAACCTAACCCTAACCCTAACCCGAACACAAACCCTAACCCTAACCCTAACAATAACTCTTACCCTAAACCGAACCCTAAATCTTACCGTAACCCTAACCCTAACCCTAACCAGAACCCTAATCCTAACCCTACCCTAACCTGAACCCAAACCCTAACCCTAACCCTACCCGAACACTAACCCGAACCCTAAACCTAACCCTAACCCGAAACCTAACGCTAACCCTAACGCTAAACTTAACCCAAACCCGAACATTAACTCTAAACCTAACCCTAACCCTAACTCTGACCCTAAGCCTAACCCGAACCCTAACCCTAACCCTAACGCTAACACTAACACTAACCCTAACCCTAACCCGAACCCTAACAATAACCCTACCCCAAACTCTAACCCTAACCCTAACCCTAACTCTAACCCTAATCCGAACCCTAACCCTGACCCGAAACCGAACCCTAACCATAACCCTTACCCTAACCAGTAACGAACCCGAACCCTAATCCTAACCCTCACACTTACCCTAACCCTAACAAGAACCGTAAACCTGACCCTAACCCTAACCCTAACCATAACCCTAACACGAACCCTAATCCTAACCCGAACCGTAATCCGAACCCTAACCTTAACACTAACACTAACACTAAACAAAACCCTAATCCTAACCCTAACCCTAACCCAAATCTAACCAAAGCCTAACCCTAACCCTAAAACGAACCCTAACATGAACCTGAACCCTAACCCTAACCCTAACACGAACGCTAACCCAAACACGAACCCAAAACCTACCCCTAATCCTAACCCTAAAACTAACCCTAACCGTAACCCTAACGCTAAACCTAACTCTAAACATAAGCCTAACCCGAAGCCGAAACCTAACCCTTACCCTAAGGCTAACCCTAACCCTAACACTAACCATAACGCTAACCCTAAAACTAACCCTAACCCTAAACTGAACCCTATGCCGAACCCTAACACTAACCCTAACCCAAACCCGCACCCTAAACCTAACCCTAACCCTAACCCTAACAATAACCCTCACCGTAAACCTAACTCTAATCCTAACCCGAACCCGAACCGTAACCCCAACCCTAACCCTAACCCTAACCCGAACCCTAACCCTAACCATAACCATAACCCGAACCCTAATCCTAACCCTACCCTAACCCGAATCCGAACCCTAACCCTAACACTAACACTAAACCTAAGCCTAACCCTAACCGGAACCCAAACCCTAACCCTAACCCTAACTCTATCCGAATCCTAACCCGAACCCGAACCCGAACTCTAACACTAATGCTAACCCTAAAACTAACCCTAACCCTAACTTGAACTCTTATCCGAACAGGAACCCTAACCCTAATGCTAACCCTAACCCTAAACCTAACCCTAACTCAAACACTAACCCTAACACTAACCATAACCCTAAACCGAACACGAACCCTAACCCTAAACCTAAAGCTAACCCTAACCCGAACGCTAACCCTAACCCAAACCCGAACATTAACCCTAACCCTAACCCTAACCATACCCCTAAACCTAACCCGAACTCGAACCCGAACCCTAACCAAAACCCTAACCCTCACACTAACACTAACCCTAACCCTAACCAAAACCCTAACCCTAACCCTAAACCTACACCTAAATCAAACCATAACGCTAACCCTAATCCGACCCCGAACATTAACCCTAACCCTAACCCTAAACCTAACCCTAACCTGAACCCTAACCCTAACCCTAACCCTAAACCTAACATGAACCGTAATCCGAACACGAACCCTAACCCGAAACCTAACCCTAACCCTAAACCTAACCCTAACCCTAACCCTAACCAAAACCCTAACACTAACCCTAACCCTAAACATAACCCAAACTCTAAACCTAACCCGAACCCTAACCCTAACACTAACCCTAACCCTAATCCGAACCCTATAAATAACCATAACCCTAACCCTAACCCTAACCCTAACTCTAACCCTAACCCAAACCCTAACCAGGACCCCAAACGGAACCGTAACCATAACCCTAACCCGGACCCCAAACCGAACACTAACCATAACCCTAACCCTAACCAGTAGCCGAACCCGAACCCTAACCCTAACCCGGACACTTACCCTAACACTAACCCGAACCCTAAACCTGACCCAAACCCTAACCCTAACCATAACCCTAACACGAACCCTAATCCTAACCATAACCCTAATCCGAAACCTAACCCTAAACCTAAATCTAACACTAACACTAAACAAAACCCTAATCCTAACCCTAACACTAACCCCAACCCTAACCCTAACAGTAACCCTAAACCGAACCCTAACCCTAAACCTAAACCTAACCCGAAACCTAAACCTAACCCTAACCATAACCATAACCATAACCATAACCCTAACACTAACCCTAAACCAAACCCTAACATGAACCCGAACACAAACCCGAACCCTAACCCTAAACCTAAACCTAACCCGAAACCTAAACCTAACCCTAACCATAACCATAACCATAACCATAACCCTAACACTAACCCTAAACCAAACCCTAACATGAACCCGAACACAAACCCGAACCCTAACCCTAAACCTAACCCGAACCCGAATCCTAAACCTTACCCTAACGCTAACCCTAACCTTAACCCTAACCCTAACGCTAACCCTAAAACTAACCCTAACCCGAACCCAAATCCTAAACCTTACCCTAACGCTAACCCTAACCTTAACCCTAACCCTAACGTTAACCCTAAAACTAACCCTAACCCGAACCCGAAACCTATGCCGAAACCTAACCCTAACCCTAACCCGAAACCTAAGCATAACCCTAACCCTAACCAGAACCCAAACCATAACCAGAACCCTAACTCTAACCCTAACGCTAAACCTAACCCAAACCCTAACCCTATCCCTAACCCTAACCCTAACAGTAACCCTCACCGTAACCCTAAATCTAATCCTAACCCGAACCCGAACCCTAAAACTTACCCTAACCCTAACCCTAAACCTAACACGAAACCTAAACTTAACCCTAACCCTAACCCTAACCATAACCCTAACCCTAACCTGAACCCGAACCCTAAACAGAACCCTAACATGAACCAGAACCCTAACCCTAACCCTAACTCTAACCCTAACCCTAACGCTAACCCTAACCCTTACCCGAACCCAAACCCTAATGCTAACCCTGACACGAACCAAAACATTAACCCTAACCCTCACCCTAACCCTAACCCAAACCCTAACACTAACCGTAACCCTAACTTTAACCCTAACACTAACCCTAACCCTAAACCAAACCCTAAAAATAACCCTAAACCAAACCCTAACCCTAACCCAAACCCTAACTCTAACCCTAACCAGAACACTAACCGGGTCCCGACCCGAACCCTAACCATGACCCTAACACTAACCAGAACACTAACCCTAACCCTATCCCTAACACGAACCCTAAACCTGATACTAACCCTAACACTAACCGTAACCCTAACACGAACCCTAATCCTAACCCGAACCCTAATACGAACCCTAATCCAAACCCTAACCCAAACACTAACACTTACAAAAATCCTAATACTAACCCGAACCCGAACCCGAACCAGAACCCTAACTCTAAACGTAAACCTAACCCTAACCCTAACCCTAAACCGAACATTAAATCTTACCCTAACCCTAACCCTAAAACTTACGCGAACCGTAAACCTAACCCTAACCCTAACCATAACCATAACAATAACCCTAACCCTAACCCGAACCCGAACCCTAACATGAACCCGAACCCTAACCCGAATTCTAAACCTAACCCTAACTTGAACCCTGACCCGAACCCGAACCCGAACCCTAACCCTAACGATAACCCTAAAACTAATGCTAACCCTAACCCTACCCTTAAACTAACTCTAACCCTAGACCTAAACCTAACCCGAATCCTAACCCTTGCCCTAACGCTAACCCTAACCCTAAAACTAAAGTTAACCCTAAAACTAACCCTAACCCGAACCCGAACCCTAACCCTAACCCTAATCCCAACCCTACCGCTATCCCGAACCCTATCCCTAACCCAAAACCGAACCCTAACCCTAACCCTAACCCTAATCCTAAGAGTAACCCTCACCCTAACCCTAACACTAACCCTAACACTAACACCAACCCTAACCCTAACCCTAACCCTAAACCTAACACTAACCCTAACACTAACCCTAGCCCGAACCCGATCCCTAACCCTAACCCTAACCCTGACCCTAACCCTAACCCTAACCCTAACAATAACCCTAACACAAACCCGAAAAAAAACCCTAATCCTAACACTAAACCTAACCTAAACCCTAACCCGAACCGTAACAGAACCAGAACCCTAACCCTAACGCTAACCCTAAAACTAACACTAATTCTATCCCTAACCCTAAACCTAACCCGAAACCTAAACCTAACCTAAACCTAACCTAATGCGAATCCTAACCCATACCCTAACGCTAACCCTAACCCTAACCCTATCCATAACACTAACCCAAAAACTAACCCTAAACCTAACCCTAACCCTAACCCTAACCTGAACACAAACCATAACCCAAAACCTAACCCTAACCCTAACCCGAACCCGAACCCTAACCAGAACACTAATACTAACCCTAACTCTCACCATAACCCGAAACCTAAACCAAACTCTAACCCTAAACCTAACCCGATCCCGAACCCTAACCCTAACACTAAGCCTAACCCTAACCCTAAACAGAACCCTAATACTAACCCTAGACCTAACCCTAACACGAAACCTAACCCTAACCCTAACCCTAACCTAACCCGAACCCGAACCCTAACCCTAACCCTTACCCTACCCTTAACCCGAACCCAAACCCTAACCCGAACCCTAACCCTAACCCGAACCCTAACCCAAATCCTAACAATAACACGAACCCGAACCCTAACCCTAACCCTAAACATAACCCGAACCCAAACCATAACCCTAACCCTAACCCTAACCCTAACGCTAACCCTATCCCGAATCCAAACATTAACCCTAACCCTAACCCTAACCCTAAGAGTAACCCTCACACTAACCCTAACTCTAATCCTAACCTGAACCCAAACCCTAACCATAATTCTAAACCTAAACCTAACCCTAAACCTAACCCTAACCCGAACCCTAACACTAGCCCTAACCCGAACCGTAACCCTAACCCAAACCCTAACCCTAATCCGAACCCTAACCATAACCAAAACCCTAACACTAATCCTAACCTAACCGAAACCGAACACTAACCCTTAAACTAACCCTAACCCTAACCCTAACCGGAACCCAAACCCTAACCCTAACCCTAACCCTATCCGAACCATAACCAGAACCCCAACCCCAACCCTAACACTAATGCTAACCCTAAAACTAAACCTAACCCAAACCAGAACCCGAACCCTAAGACAAACCCGAATACTAAACCTAACCCTTAACCCTAAACCTAACCCTAATGATAACCCTACCCTTACCCAAACCCTAAACCTAACGCTAACCCTAACCTGAACCGGAACACTAAATTTAACCCTAACGCTAACCCTAAGCCGAAACCTAACCCTAACCCTAACCGTAACCTGAATTCTAACCCTAACCCTAACCATAACCATAACCCTAATCCTAACCTGAACCCTAACCCTAACACTAACCTTAACCTGAACCCTAACCTAACAATAACCCTAACTCTAACCCTAACACGAACCCTAACCCTAACCCGAACCCGAACCCTAACATTAAACCGAACCCTAAACCTACCCGAACCCTAAACCTAAACCTAACCCTATCCCTAAGCCAAACCCTAATCCGAACCCTAACACTATCCCTAAACCTAAGCCTTACCCTAAACCTGTCCCTATATCTTACCCTAACCCTAACACTAACCCTAAGCAGAACCCAAATCCTAAACCTAACACTAACCCGAACCCGAACCCTAACCCTAACCCTAAACCTAACCCGATCCCAAAACCTAACCCTAACCCTAACCCTAAACCTAACCCAAAGCCTAACGCTAAAACTAATCCGAACCCGAACATTAACCCTAACCATAACCCTAAACCTAACCCAAACCCTAACGCTAAAACTAATCCGAACCCAAACATTAACCCTAAACCTAACCCTAACCCTAACCCAAACCCTAACTCTAACGCTTACCCTGACCCGAAAGAAAACATTAAGCCTAACCCTAACCGTAACCCTAACACTACCCCTAACCCTAACCATAAGCCTAACTCTATCCGAACCCTAACCCGAACCCGAATCCGAACTCTAACATTAATGCTAACCCTAACACTAACCATAACCCCAACCCTAACATGAACTCTAATCCGAACCGGAACCCTAACCCTAATGCTAACGCTAACCCTAACCCTAACCCTAACTCGAACTCTAACCCTAACAATAACCCTAACACGAACACGAACCCTAACCCTAACCCTCAAACTAACCCTAACCCTTACTCAAACCCTAACATGAACGCTAAACCTAACCCAAACCCGAACATTAACCCTAACCCTAAACCTAATCATAAACCTAACAGTAACCCTAACACGAACCCTAACACTAACCCTAACCCTAACCCTAACCCTAAACTTAACCCGAACCCTAAGCCGAACCCTAACCCGAACCCTAAACCAAACCCTAACCCTAACTCTAACACTAACCCGAACCCTTAACCGGACCCGAACATGAACCATAAAGATAACCCTAACCCTAACCATTACCCTAACCCGAAACCTAACCCTAACCCTAACCCTAACCCTAACCCTACCCTTAAGACTAACAATAACACGAACCCTAAACCAAACACGAACACAAACCCTAATCCTAAATCTAACCCTAACCCTAACCCGAACCCTAACCCTAACCCTACCCCTAAGCCTAACCCTTACAAGAACCCTATTCCGAACACGAACCCTAACCCTAACGCTAACCCTAAAACTAAACATAACAATAAACCTAACCCAAACCCTAACCCTAACCCAAACCCTAACCCTAACCCAAACCCTAACCCGAACCCTAAACCTAACCTTAAAGTTAACCCTAACCATAACACTAACCCGAAACCTAACCCTAAACCGAACCGTAACCCTAACCCTAACCCTAACCCAAACCCTAACCCTAACCCTAACCATAACCCGAACCCAAACCATAACCCTAACCCTAACCCTAACCCTAACGCTAACCATAACCCGAACCCGAACATTAACCTAACCCTAACCCTAACCCTAACCCTAACATTAACACTAACCCTAACCCTAAACCTAACCCTAAACCTAACCTGAACCATAACCCTAACCTAACCCTAAACCTAACCCTAACCCTAACCCTAACGCTAACCATAACCCGAACCCGAACATTAACCCTAACCCTAACCCTAACCCGAATCCTAAACCTAACTCTAACCAGAACCAGAACCCAAACACTAACCCTAACACGAACCCTTAACCCTAACCCGAACCCGAACCCTAACCCGAACCCCAACCCTAACAATAACCCGAACCCTAAACCTAACCATAAACCTAACTCTAACCCTAACCCGAACCCTAATCCAGACCTGAATCCGAACCCTAACCCTCACTCTAACCCTAACCCGAACCCTATCCCGGACAAGAACCCTAACCTTAACCCTAACCCTAACCAGTAGCCGAACCCAAACCCTAACCCTAACTCTAACTCTAACCCTAACACTAATTCTAACCTGAAACCTAAACCTAACACTAACCATAACCCTAATCCTAACACGAACCATAATACTAACCCGAACCGTGACACAAACCCTAACTCTAACCCTAACCCTAAACCTAAACCTAAACCTAGCCCTAACCGGAAATCGAACCCTAACCCTAACCCTAACCCTAACTCTATCCAAACTCTAACCCGAACCCGAACTCTAACACTAATGCTAACCCTAAAACTAACCCTAACACTAACCCTACCTTGAACTCTAATCCAAACCGGATCCCTAACCCTAATCCTAACCCTAACCCTAACCCTAACCCTAACCCGAACACAATCCCTAACCCTAACCCTCACGCTAACCCTAACCCTTACCCGAACCCTAACCCTAACACTAACCCTAGCCCAAACCCGAATATTAACCCTAACCCTAACCCTAACCCTAGACCAAACCCTAACCATAACCCTAACCCTAACCCTAACCCTAACCTTAACCCGAACCCTAACCCGAACCCTAAACCTAACCCTAACCCTACCTCTAACCCTAACCCGAACCCTAACCCGGACCCGAACCCGGACCCTAATCTTAACCATAACCCTAACCAGTAGCCGAACCGAACCCTAACCCGAACCCTAACACGACCCCTAACCCTACCCTAACCCTAACCCGAACACTAACCCTAACCCTAACCCAAAACCTAACCCTAACGCTAACCTGAACCCTAACCCGAACGCAAACCCTAACCCTAACCCAAACCCTAAAGCTAAACCTAAACCTAACTCTAACCCTAACACGAACCCTAACCCGGACCCGAAACCTAACCTTAAACCTAACCCTAACCAGTAGCCGAACCAGAACCCTAACCCTAACTCTAACCCTTAGCCTAACCCTAACCCTAACCCGAACCCTAACGCTAACCCTAACTCTAACCCTAACCCTAACCCTAACCAAAACCCTAACCCTAACCCTAAACCTAACCATAACCGTAACCCTAACCTAAACAGAACCTGAATCCTAACCATAACCCTAACCCTATCCATAACCCAAACCGGAACCCTAACCCGAACCCTAACCCTAAAGCAAACCGAACCCTAACTGAAACCCTTACCCTAACCCTAACCCTAATCATAACAGTAACCCTCACCCTAACCCTAACTCTAATCCTAAACCGAACCCAAACCCTAACCCTAACCCTAACCCTAACGCGAATCCTAACCGTGACCCTAACCCTAACCCTAACCCTACCCGAACCCGATCGCTATCCCTAATGCTAACCCTAAAACTAACCCTAACACTAACCCTACCCAAAACCTAAACCTAAACCTAAACCTAACCCGATCCCGAACCCTAACGCTAACCCTACCCCGAACCCTAACATGAACCCTAAGCCGAACCCGAACCCTAACCCTAACCCTACCCGAACACGAACCCTAACCCTAAACCTAACCTAACCCAAACCCGAACCCTAACCCTAAACCTAACCCAAACCAACCCTAACCCGAACCATAACCCTAACCAGAACAGAACCCTAACCCGAACATTAACCCTAACCCTAAAACTAACCCTAACTCTAACCCTAACCCTAACCCTAACCCTAACACTAACCCTATACCGAACCCTAAACCTTACCCTAACCATAAACCTTAACCTAACCCAAATCCGAAACCTAACCCTAAACTTAACCCTAACCATAATCCTAATCCTAACCCTAACCCTAACCTGAACCGTAACCCTTAGCCTAAACTTAACCCTAACCCTAACCCTAAACCTAACCCTAACCCTAACCATAAACATAACCATAACCCAAAACCTAACCCTTGCCCTAACCATAAACCTAACCCTATCACGAACTCTAATCAGAACCGAACCCGAACCCTAACTCTAAGCCTACCCCTAAAACTAACCCTAACCCTAACCCTAACTCTAACCCTAACCCTAACCCTAATCCGAACCCTAAACCTTACCCTAACCCTGACCCTAACACTAACCCTAACACTAAGGCTAACCCTAAAACTCACCCTAAACCTAACCCTAACCCGGACCCTAAACCTAACACTAACCCGAACCCGAACAGGAACCCTAATCCTAACCCTAACCCTAACCCTAAACCGAACCCTAACCCTAACCCTAACTGTAATCCTACCCCGAACCCGAACTCGAACCCTAATCCTAACCCTAATCCTAAACCAAACCCTAAACCTAACCCTGACCCTAACCCTAACCATAACCATAACCCGAACCCTAAACCTAACCCTAACCCTAACCCTAAAATTAACCCGAACCCTAACCCTAACCCTCACCCTAACTCGAACCCTAACCCTAACCCTAACCCTTCCTCTAAACCTAACCCGAACCCTTACCGGGACACGAACCCAAAACTTAACCTGAACCCTAACCCAAACTAAAACCCTAAACCTAACCCTGACCTAACCCTGACCCTAACCCGACCCCAAACCATAACCCGAACCCTAACCCTAATCTTAACTCTAATTTGAACTCTAACCCTAACACGAACCCTAACCTGAACCCTAACACTAACCCTAACCCTAACATAACCCGACCCCAAACCATAACCCGAACCCTAACCCTAATCTTAACTCTAATTTGAACTCTAACCCTAACACGAACCCTAACCTGAACCCTAACACTAACCCTAACCCTAACAATGACCCTAACCCTAGTCTTATCCTAAACCTAACCCTAACCCTAACCGCAACCGAACCATTACCCTAACCCTAACCATAACCCGAACCCGAACCCCAACCCTAAACGTAACCTGAAATCTAACCCTATCCTGAACCCTACCCCGGACCCGAACCTGAAACCTAAACTTAACGATCACTATAACAAGTAACCGAACCCGAACCCTAACCCTAACCCTAACCCTAACCCAAACCCGAACCCTAACCCTAACCCTAACCCTAACATGAACCCTAACCCAAACACGAACCCTAAACCTAACCCTAATCCCAACCCTAAATCTAACCCTAAACCGAACCCTAAACCTTACCCTAACCCTGACCCTAACACTAACCCTAACACTAAGGCTAACCCTAAAACTCACCCTAAACCTAACCCTAACCCAGACCCTAAACCTAACACTAACCCGAACCCGAACAGGAACCCTAATCCTAACCCTAATCCTAACCCTAAAACTAATCCGAACCATAACCCTAAACCTAACCCTAACACTAACCCTAACGGGAACCCGAACACTAACCCTAACCCTAAGCCTAACCCTAACCCTAACCCTAATCCTAACCCGAACCCGAACCTGAACCCTAACCCTTACCCTAAACCTAACTCTAACCCTAACCCTAACCCTAACCCGAACCCTATCCCGGACCCGAACCCGAACGCTCAACTTAACCCTAACCCTAAGCAGTGGCGAAAAATAAACCTAACCCTAACCCTAACCCTGACCCTAAACCGAACCCTAAATCTTCCCCTTACCCTAAACCGAACCCTAAATCTTCCCCTTACCCTAACCCTAACCCTAACAAGAAACCTAATAATAACCCTAACCCTAACGCTAACCAAACCCTAACACTAACCCTAACCCTAAACCTATCCCGATCACGAAACCTAACCCTAACCCTAACCCTAACCCTAACTCTAACCCTAACCAGAACCCTAATCCCCTAACCATTAACCCTAACCAAACCCTAAACCTAACCCTAACCCTAACTCCTACCCTACTCTTAATGCTACCCTAACCCTAACACGAACCCTAACAATAACCCTAACCCTAACTCTAACCCTAAACCTAACCCTAAACCTAAAACTAACCCGAACCCTAATCGGAAACCTAACCATAACCCTAACACTAACCCTAACCAAAACCCTAATCCTAACCATAAACTAGGCATAAACTAACCCTAACCCTGACCCTATAAGAACCCTAACCCGAAACCGAACCCAAACCCTAACACTAATGCTAACCCCATACCTAACCCTAAACAGAACCCGAACCCTAACCCTAACCCTAACGTAACCCTAACCCTAACCTAACCGGAACCCGAACCATAACCCTAACCCTAACCCGAACCTTAACCCGAACCCAAAAAATACCCTGAACCCTAACAATAACTCGAACCCTAACACTAACCCTAATCCTAACCCTAAATCTAACCCTAACACGAACCCTAACCCTAACCCTTACACGAACCCTAATCCTAACCCGAACCCTAACTTGAACCCTAACCCTAACCGTAAACCTAACCCTAACCAAAACCCTAATCCTAACCCAAACCTTAACCCGAACTCTAACCCTAACCCTAACCCGAACCCGAACCCTAATCCTAACACTAATGCTAACCCTAACCCTTACCCAAACCCTAACCCTAACGCATACCCTAACCAGAACACGAACACTAACCCTAACCCTAACCCTAAACCTAAGTCGAGTCTAACCCTTACCCTAACCCTGACCTGAACCCGAACCCTAACCCTAACCCTAACCCGATCCCGAACCCGAACTCTAACCCGAACCCTAACCCTAACTCAAACCCTAAACCTAACCCTAACCCGAACCCGAACCCAAATGATAACCCGAACACAAACCCTAAACCTAACTCTAATCCGAACCCTAACCCTAACCCGAAACCTAACCCGAACCTTAACCCTAACCCTAACCCAAACCCTAACACTAACCCTAATCCTAACCCTAACCCTAACCCGATCCGAACCCTAACCCTAACCGTAAACTTAACCTGAACCCTAACCTAACCCTAACCCTAACTTGAACCCTAACCCTAACCCTAACGCTACCTCTAAACCTAACCCGAACCCTAACCCGGACACGAACCCGAAGCTTACCTCGAACCCTAACCCTAACTCGAACACTAAACCAAACCCTAAGCCTAACCCGAACCCAAACCATAAGCCGAACCCTAACCCTACCCTAACTCTAATCCGAACCACACCCTAACACAAACCCTAACCTGAAACCTAACCCTAATTCTAACCCTAACCAGAACCTGAACCCTAACCCTAACCCTAACACTAAACCTAACCGTTTCCATAACCCTAACACTAACGTGAACCCAAAAACGAACACTAACCCTAACCTAACCCGAACCCTAACCCGAACCCAAATTCAAACCCTAACCCTAACCCTAATCCTAACACTAATGCTAACCCTATCCCTTACCCGAACCCTAACCATAACGCTTACCCTAATCGAACCCGAACACTAACCCTAACCCTGACCCTAAACCTAAGCCGAAGCCTAACCCTAACCCTATCCCTGACCTGAACCCTAACCCTAACCATAACCCTAAAGCTAAATCTAAGGCTAACCCTAACTCTAACCCGAACCCTAACAATAACACTAACCCTAACCCTAACCTAATTCGAAACCAAACCCTAAAATTAACCCGAACCCTAACATGAACCCGAACCCTAAACCGAAACCTAACATGAACCGGAACCCTTACCAGAACCCTAACCCTAAACCTAACCCTAACCTTAATCCTAATCCTAACCCGAAGACAGAACCTAACACTAACCCTAACCCTAACCCTAACCCAAACCATAAACCTAAACCTAACCCTACCCCTACCCTAACCCGAACCTTAAAATGAACCCGAACCCAAACCCGAACCCTAACCCTAACCCTAACACGAACCCTAACATGAACCCGTACACTAAACCGTACCCTAACCTAAACCTAACCCTAAACTAACCCTTACAATAGCACAAATCCGAACCCTAACCCTAACCCAAAGCATAACCCTAACCCTAAACCTAACTCTAACCGTAACCCTAACCCTAACGCTAACCCTAACCCTAACCCGAACCATAAACCTAACCCTAATCCTAAACCTAACGCTAACCCTAACACCAACCAGAACCATAACTCTAACCCTAACCCTAAACCTAACCCTACCCGAACCCTAACCCTTACTGTAACCCTAACTCTAACCCTATCCTGAACCCTAACCCGGATTGAATCCGAACCCTAACCTTATCCCTCACCCTAACAAGTAACCGAACCTGAACCCTAACCCTAACCCTAACCCGAACCCTAACTCTAAACCTAACCCAAACCCTAAACCGAACCCTAACCCTAAACCTAACCCTAACTCTAATCCTAACACTAATGCTAACCCTAACCCTTACCCGAACCCTAACCCTAACGCTTACCCTAACACGAACCCGAACACTAACCCTAACCATAACCCTAACCCTAAACCTAAGCCGAAGCCTAACCCTAAACCTAACCCTGACCTGAACAAGAACCCTAACCCTAACCCTAACCCTAACCCGAACCCGAACCCTAACCCAAACCCTTACCCTAACTCGAACCCTAACCCTAACCTTAACCCAAACCCGAACCCAAATCATAACCCAAACACAAACCCTAACCCTAAATCTAATCCGAACCCTAACCCTAACATGAAACCTAACCCGAACCCTAACCCTAACCCTAACCCTAATCCTAACCCTAACCCTCACCCTAACACGAACCCTTTTTCCTAACCAGAACCCTAATCCGAACCCTAACCCTAACCCTAACCCTAACCAAAACACTAATCCTAAACCTAACCCTAACCCGAACCCTAACTCTAACCCTAACCCTAACCCTAACCCTAACCTAACCCGAAGCCGAACCCTAACCCTAACCCTAACCCAAACCCGAACCCTACCCCGAACCCTAACCCTAACCCGAACAGAACCCTAACCGAACACTAACCCTAAACCTAAAACTAACCCTAACTCTAACCCTAAACCTAACCCTAACACTAACCCTATACCGAACGCTAAACCTTACCATACCCCTAACCCTTAACCTAACCCAAACCCTAAACCTAACCCTGACCTTAACACTAACCATACCCCTAAACCTAACCCTAACCCTAAACCGAACCCAAACCCTTAGCCTAACCCTAACCCTAACCCTAACACTAAACCTAACCTTAACACTAACCCTAACCCTAACCATAACAAAAACCCAAACCCTAACAATTGCCTTAACCCTAAACCTAACCCTAACCCGAAATCTAACCCAAAACCGAACCCGAACCCTAACTCTAATGCTAACCCTAAAACCAACCCTAACCCTCACCCTAACTCTAAACCTAACCCTAACCCTAATCCGAACCCTAATCCTAACCCTAACCCTAAACCTAACCCTAACCCTAACCCTAAGGCTAACCCTAAAACTCACCCTAACCCGAACACTAACCCCAAACCTAACCCTAACCCTAACCCGAACCCGAACCCGAACACTAATTCTAACCCTAACCCTAACCCTAACCTGAACCCTAACACTAACTCTAACTATAAAACTAACCCTAACCCTAACCCGAACCCGAACCCTAACCCTAACCCTAACCCTAGCCCTAACCCTAAACTTAAACCGAACCCTAACCCTAACCCTAAACCTAACCCTAACTCTTACTCAAACCGTAACCCTAACCGTAACCCTACCTCTAAACCTAACCAGAACCCTAACCCGGACACGAACCCGAACCTTAACCCGAACCCTAACCCTAACTTTAACCCTAAACCAAACCTAACCCTAAACCTAACCCAAACCATAAACCGAACCCTAACCCTAACCCTAACTATAATCCTAACCCTAACCTTAACCCGAACCATAACATGAACCCGAACACTAAACCGTACCCTAACCCTAACCCTAACCCTAAACTAACCCTAACCCTAACCCAAATCCGAACCCTAACCCTAACCCTAACCCTTACCCTAACCCTAACCCTAACCCAAAACATAACCCTAAACCTAAACCTAACTCTAACCCTAATCCTAACCCTAACGGTAATCCTAACCCTAAACCAAACCCTAAACCTAACCCTAATCCTAAACCTAACCCTAACACTAGCCCGAACCCGAACCCTAAACCTAACGGTAAACCTAACCCTAACCCTAACCGGAACCCTAACCCTAACCATAAATCTAACTCTAACCCTATTGCGAACCCTAACCCGGAACTAAACCCGAAACCTAACCTTAACCCTCACCCTAACAAGTAAACGAAACTGAATCCTAACCCTAACCCGAACCCGAACCCGAAACCTAAAACTAACACTAACCCTAACTGTAAGCCGAACCCTAACCCTAACCCTAACCCTAACACTAAACCTAACCAAAACCCTAACCCTAACCCTAACCCTAATCCTAACCCTAACCATAACCCTAATCCGAACACTAAACCTAACCCTAACTCTAATCCTAACCCTAAACAAAATCTAATCCTAACCCTAACCCTAACCCTAACCCGAACCCTAACCCAAAACCTAACTCTAACCCTAAACCTAACCATAACCCTAACCAAAACCCTAATCCTAACCCTAAACCTAACCCTAACCCTAACCAAAACCCTAATCCTAACCCTAACCCTAACCTGAACCCTAACCCTAAGTCTAACCCTAAATCTAACCCTAACCCTAACCCTAACACTAACCATAACCAAAACTCTAACCCTAACCCTAACCCGAACCCTAACATGAACCCGAACCCTTACCCTAACACTAACCCTAACCCTAACACGAACCATAACCCTAACCCTAACCCTAATACTAACCCAATCCCTAAACCTAACCCTAACCCTAACCCTAACCCTAACACGAACCCTAAACCTAACCCGAACCCTAAAACTAACCCTATCCCGAACCCAAAACCTAACCCTAACCCTAACCCGAACCCTAACCCTAAACCTAAAACTAAACCTAACTCTAACCCTAACCCGAACACTAACCTTAACCCTAAACCTAACCCTAAGCCTAAACCGAAACCTAACCCTACAACGAACCGTAATCCTAAAAAGAATCCTAACCCTAAACCTTACCCGTACTCGAAACCTAACACTAACCCTAAAAAAAACCCCGAATCCTAACGCTAACCCTAACCCTAACCCTAACCCTAACTCTAACCTAACCAGAACCTGAACCCTAACCATAACCCTAACCTAACCCTAACCCAAACCCGAAGCCTAACCCGATTCCTAACCCTAACCCTAACCCTAACCTATTTCTAACCCTAACCCTAACCAGAAACCTAACACTAACCCTAACCCAAACCCTAAACCTAACCCTAACAATAACTCTAACCCTAACCCGGACCCGAACCCAAACCATAACCATAACCCTAATCCTAATAAGTAGCCAAACCCGAACCCTAACCCTAACACTAACCCGAACCCTAACCCTAAACCTAAGCCTAACACTAACCCTAAGCCAAAAAAAACCCTAATCCTAACCCGAATCCTAGTCGGAAACCTAACCATAACCCTAACACTAACCCTAACCAAAACCCTAATCCTAACCATAACCTAAGCATAAACTAACCCTAACCCCTGACCCTATACGAACCCTAACCCGAAACCGAACCCAAACGCTAACACTAATGCTAACCCCATACCTAACCCTAAACAGAACCCGAACCCTAACCCTAACCCTAACCTAACCCTAACCCTAACCTAACCGGAACCCGAACCATAACCCTAACCCTGACCCTAACCTTAACCCGAACGCAAAAATACCCCGAACCCTAACAATAACTCGAACCCTAACACTAACCCTAATCCTAACCCTAAATCTAACCCTAACACGAACCCTAACCCTAACCCTAACCCTAACCAAAATCCTAATCCTAACCCTAACACTAACCCTAAACCTAACCCGAACCCTAACCATAACCCTAACCCTAAACCTAACATAACCAGAACCCAAACCGGAACCCTGAACCTAATGCTAAACCTACAACTAACCATAACACTAACCCTAACCCAAACCCTAACCCTAACCCTAAACCTAACCCGAACAATAACCCTAACCCTAACCTGAAACCTAACACTAAACCTAACCTGAACCCTAACCCTAAACATAATCGTAACTCTAACCCTAACCCGAACTCTAACCCGAACCCTAACCCTAACCCTAACCCTAACAGTAACCCAAACTCTAACCCGAAACCGAACCCTAAACCTAAACCTAACACTAACCCTAACCCTAACTCGAACCCTAACCCTAAGACTAACCCAAACCCTAACCCTAACCCGAACCCTAACCCAAACCCTAACCCTAACCCCTAACCATAACCATAACCCTAATCCAAACCCTAAACCTTGCCCTAACCCTAACCCTAACCCGAATCTGAACCCTAACCCTTACACTAACCCTAAACCTAACCCTAAGCATAACCCTAACGGTAACATAAAACTAACCAAACACTAACCCTAACCCGAAACCTAACCCTAACCCGAACCCTAAGCCAAACCCTAACCCTAAAGCGAACCCTAAGCCTATCCCTAACCCAAACCCGAAACCAAACCATAACCCAAGCCCTAACCCTAACCCCAACCCTTACCTTAACCCTAACCCTATCCGAATCCCTAACAGTAACCCTCATCCTAACCCTAACTCTAATCCTAACCCGAACCCGAACCCTAATCAGAACCCTAACCCTAACCCTAACCCTAACACGAAAACTAATTCTAACCCTAACCTTAACCCTTACACTAACCCTAACCCTAACCCTAACCCTAACATGAACCCTAACCCTAAACCGAACCCTAACCCTAACTGTAACCCTAACCCTAATCCTAACCCGAAGCTGAACATTAACCCTAACCCTAACCCTGACTGTAACCCTAAAACTAACCCTAACCCTAACCCCAACCCTAACCCGAACCCTAACAATAACCCTACCCTAACCCTAACCCTACTTCGAACCCTAACCCTAACCCTTACACGAACCCT